>NW_015417955.1:0-1553 GCF_001527695.2 Protobothrops mucrosquamatus | reverse complement strand
TTGACACTGTGTGTTCTACTCGGGCATTAGGGACGAGGCAATCCTAACCGTTTCAATTTTCTGCCTTCCCGTTGAAGCCCCAAGGGCTGATCTAGGTTCTTGCAGAAGAATGTTCACACGAGATGGGAGACAATGGAGAGTTGGATCTGCAGAAGAAGGCCTTGGTTGGAAATCCAAGGGAGTGGAGAAGGCCTGTGAGCTTGCAGACATTTCATTACCAATTTAGATAACATCATCCGTGCTAGGAGGGGATGGGATTTGCAGGGAGGCGTTGTCCCATCTCTCTCTCTCTCTCTCTCTCTCTCTCTCTCTCTCTCTCTCTCTCTCTCTCTCTCTAAGTCAGGATGAAAGTGCAGAAAGGAGGAGGAGGAGGAGGAGGAGGAGAGGAGGAGGAGGAGGAGGGCTGAAGATGAGTTAGACCAGTGGTTCTTAACCTTTTTGAACGAATTGCCCCCTTGAGCCAATGAGGAAGTTGTCATCGCTCCCCTCCCCCAACATAACCTCTCAATCACAACATAGGAAATAATTCTTCAATTTATGCAAACACTTTTTTTTTTGTTTTCTTTAAAATTGTCATCAGGACATATCGATGCAAATAATTTATTTCCAGTCTTTTTCCCATATCTCAACTGTGTGAAAAATTTTGGTGCCACCCGTCACTTTATTCCCAAACTTCGTGATACATGTATTTCATTATTATCTTATTTATTCAAGACACTTAAATGTAATGACCACTGAAAACAAAATACAATTGCAAGAAAGTGAAATGTTCGAAAAGAAAAACAGTAACATTTAATGATTGAATTATAAGTGAAATTTAAGACACAAAGAGAAATATGGGTGGAGGCTGCTGCGCAACGCGCATGAAGATAAGCGATGCGTATTCACATATGTACGGTGTTCTGTACTGAAGCTAGCTGGAGGAACATTTGAAAACACAATTCAATCCACTCATCACGAGCGATCTGATGTTTTTGTACGACAGATATACAGCGATTCACTGTTTGAAAAAGTCTCAAAAGTGTCCCCAAAACCTCTCGCTCCATCGCCCCCATATTGCCCCCTTTTCATTCCTTTGCCCCCATGTCGCCCCTTTTCGTTCCATCGCCCCCCTGAAAAATGAAATCGCCCCCTGGGGGGCAATATCGCCCAGGTTAAGAACCACTGAGTTAGACAAAGGCCAAGGAAGGAAAGGAAGGATGGGAGTTATTGAAAAGCTAGCCCTTCTCTTCCAGACTGGGGTAATCTCTCCAGTTGCTCTCCCCGATGAGTTAGGAGCTCCACGGATGGAGAGGCTGAGCTAAACATATAGAGCTGAACATCTGGAAAAAAATGCACGTCTGCATTGCCCGAAACCAAAAACATGACAGAACCCTTTGCAGAGCAGGAGAGAGTTTGCTCAAGCAGAGAGCGACCACCTCTCTTGCTGACTGTTCCCAGCTGTAATCTTTATTTGCATTCTTTTGCAAAGGTGAAACTAAGGTGAAACTGGAGGAGGGGGGGGAGGAGGAGGAGGAGAAGCAGGAGGAGAAGGAGAAGGAAGGAGGAGGAAG
>NW_015417954.1:0-1553 GCF_001527695.2 Protobothrops mucrosquamatus | reverse complement strand
ATCTAGTCCAACCCCCTGCTCAGGCAGGAAACCCTATACCATTTCGGACAAATGGCTGTCCAGTCTCTTCTTAAAAACCTCCAGTGTTGGAGCATTCACCGCTTCTGGAGGCAGGTTGTTCCACTGGTTAATTGTTCTCACTGTCAGGAAGTTTCTCCTTAGTTCTAGGTTGCTTCTCTCTTTGGTTAGTTTCCACCCGTTGCTTCTTGTCCTGCCTTCAGGCGCTTTGGAGGAGAGCTTGACTCCCTCTTCTTTGGGGCAGCCCCTGAGATATTGGAACCCTGCTATCATGTCCACCCTTGTTCTTCTCTTCATTAAACTGGATATAGCCAATTCCAGCCACCGTTCCTCATATGTTTTATAGCCTCCAGTCCCCTAATCCTCTTTGTTGACTTGGGGACCTAAGTCAAGAACTATCTCTAAAAGTCTGGTTTTTAAAAAAAATCTGATTTCCTGCAAGGCCACCCGAGATGTGTGCTGTAAACACAAGGGACCGAGCTCTTGGAGCTCTCGATCTGAGGTTGTGACATAATCAGCCCAGATTATACATCTTCATGCTGGGGGGGGGGGAGACCTACGGCCACTGCTTCGTTAGCATCTGCATAAATTAAGGCAGGCAAATTGCTTCTCTAAATGAAAGCTGAGTCTCTCCAAAGTCCACACCTGGTTTCTCTTATTTTTTTTTTTCCCCCTCTGTTAGCCAGCACAGAGGACAGGGTATGTTTCAAGGACTCTCTTTGCCTGGCTAACTGGCTGTGCTGTGCAATAATCTATGAATACGCTGCCGTAAAAGCAGGGCTTTATTAGCCAGGGGGGGTCTACCTCCCCCAAATAACCTCCTTGCAGAGGTTTTAAAGAGGCAAAATGTTTGCGCTGTGGGTCACGCACAGCATTAGTTCCGCTTTATAAAACCTTCGTAAGGCCACACCTGGAATTCTGCATGCAGTTTTGGTCACCACATTACAAAAAAAAATGTTGAGACTTTGGAAAAAAAAGTGCAGAGAAAAGCAATTAGGAGGATTAAGGGCCTGGAGACTAAAACATATGAAGAATAGTTGCAGGAATTGGGTATGGCTAGTCTGGAGAAAAGAAGGACTGGGGGACGGAATGGGACAGGATAGCAGTCTTTCAGTATTTGAGGGGCTGCCCCAAAGAAGAGGGAGTCAAGCTATTCTTCAAAGCACCAGAAGGCAGGACAAGAAGCAATAGATGAAAACGAATCAAGGAGAGGAAGCAACCTGGAATTAAAGAGAAACTTCCTAACAATTACCCAGTGGAACAGCTTGCCTCCAGAAGTTGTGGGTGCTTCATCACTGAAGGCTTTTAAGAAGAGACCGCAGATAAAACTCCAGATGGCCTCAAGGACTCTCTAAAAGAATGCAAATGACCAGCTGTCTGCAAGGATCATAAATCCTTCCATTCCTCACCATCCCCTCAGAGCTGAAGAAGATTCTTGAATGAGAAGCAAAATGTCTTTAAAGGAAAAACAAGAAAGTCCAGTTGCCTCCTGAAAAAGCATCTTTGGGAGAATGTTTAGGAGTGGTTAGTGTCCA
>NW_015417953.1:0-1553 GCF_001527695.2 Protobothrops mucrosquamatus | reverse complement strand
GTGGCCCATTGGCTGGGTGTGGCCCATTGGCTGGGTGTGGCAATTGGGTGGGTGTGGCCCATTGGGTGGGCGTGGCTGCGGTGGTAACGGCAGACTGGGTGGGACTAAAAAGTTCAATCAATCAATTCCAACTTTGCAAGATCTTTTTTTTTTCCCCGAGGTTGAAATTGACTGATTGATTGAACCTTTTTTTTTTTTTTTTGCACACGGTGACGGAGGCCTAAAGCGAAAAGGTTTTATAAAACCCAGCTAAAGGCCTAGGACTGGGGCAACGGCTCACGTGCCCAGAGAGAGGGCTCTGCGTGCCGCCTCTGGCACCTGTGCCATAGGTTCGCCACCACTGGTATAGGTGGTACTTTGCTCAATAGTAGTAACTGTGAGAGGGATCTTGGGGTCCTAGTGGACAATCACTTAAATATGAGCCAGCAGCTGCCAAAAAAGCCAACACAGTGCTAGGCTGCATTAACAGAGGAATAGAATCAAGATCACATGAGGTGTTAATACCACTTTATAATGCATTAGTAAGGCCACACTTGGAATACTGTATCCAGTTTTGGTCACCACGATGTAAAAAAGTTGTTGAGGCTCTAGAAAGAGTGCAGAGAAGAGCAACAAAGATGATTAGGGGACTGGAGGCTAAAACATAGAAGGAATGGTTGCTGGAATTGGGTATGTCTAGTTTAAAAAAGAGAAGGACTAGAGGTGACATGATAGCAATGTTCCAATATTTCTGGGGTTGCCACAAAGAAGAGGAGTCAAACTATTCTCCAACGCACCTGAGGGCAAGACAAGAAGCAATGTAATCAAGGAAAGAAGCAACCTAGAACTAAGAATAATTTTTTTGACAGAATAATAACAATAACAACAACAACAATAATGATGATGATGATGATGGAGGTCATCTAGTCCAACCCCCTTCCCAGGCAGGAAACCCTATACCATTTCAGACAAATGGCTGTCCAGAACAATTAATCAGTGAAACAACTTGCCTCCAGAAATTGTGAATGTTCCAACACTGGAGGTTTTTAAGAAGAGATTGGATAACCATTTGCTGAAATGATATAGGGTTTCTTGCCTAAGCAATGGGTTGGACTAGAAGACCTCCAAGGTCCCTTCCAATTCTTCTATTCTATTCTATTCTATTCTATTCTATTCTATTCTATTCTATTCTATTCTATCCTAGCCTATCCTAGCCTATCCTAGCCTATCCTAGCCTAGCCTATCCTATTATTCTATTCTCTCAAAATATTGGGTCTATCAGGACAAAAGTGATGTTCTTTTCATTATCGGAATCATTATCAACTTGAACTATTGTTTATGTTTGACACTTTCATATTGATATTCACTCCTAGGACTTTAATCTTTTTTCAGTAATGTTGAAAGTCACTATAGGACACAATAATAAAATACCTGTTCTCAATGAAAAAATCAATTAAACTTTCTGTAATTGATGTCAACAGAAAACATTGCCATTGATTTCACTAAGATCAGCATTTTAGCCAATGGCAGAATGAAAATGAATGCCTTGTATTGAATAATTTTGTTTCAGCACC
>NW_015417952.1:0-1553 GCF_001527695.2 Protobothrops mucrosquamatus | reverse complement strand
CACAAATGCCGAAGAGAGAGATTGATACAGAAATGAGGACATTTATCAATAGACTAACTTCAAAGATCTCCCAGAATGACATTAGAACAAATATAATGGGCAATCAGATTGTACATTAATCTGAAATAGGAAGAGGCGAAAAAATATGTTGATGGCCTTATAATTATGCACACCAATTCAGGTAACATTTTACAAGGTGAAGAGATGGACTATGAAAAGAACGTGGTCCCAACTTGGTCATTTCAGATATCAAGACTATCCAGACAATAGAGCAATAAAATGATAAAATATATCTGTATGCAAATGTACCACTTCCAAAGCTTTTAAAATATTAATATTTTACAATTTCTCTGTATATACAAAATCCTGTGAGATATGCAATCTCTGAGATTTTATCTCAAGAAAACACATACAATTTTCACAAAAGGGTGTTTATTTATTTGCTGGAACTTTATGTCTCTCTTATAAGCCGGTGTGAATGGAAGGTGTCCACAAAGGAGGAGATGATGTGATGGAGCAGGTTCTCAGAAAGTAGGGAACACATTGCAAGGAGGGAGGCAAGAGAAGAGACAACACAGTCCATAATTGGACTGTGGGAAGAGGAAGAAATATAGTCACTCCCTAGAATCTCCCAGGTTAGGGTTATATAGGTTGTATAGACTAGCAAGATTCTGTCTATATCACATAAGCAAATAGAAAAACCTAAACTTTGACTGGATTGTGTTATGTTGTTCTTAACGAGATCTGACATTAGGTCACTCTAAGTAGCCCACAGAATAGTAATAAATTGGAGCAAAATTTCCTTATGGGGAAAAACTGTCTCATCTTTCAGACCCCAACAGATTGCTGAAAAGTCGGATGTTAATGAATTTAGGAAACATAAAGAGCCTAGGGCAGGGGTGCCCAACCTATGGTCCGCAGACCATTACCAGGCCTTGTCCTGTTGGCCACCAGGCCCCAGGAATAGCTGGCGAGCCCCACCCCATTTGCGGTAGCACCACTGCATGGGCATAAGCCCACATGCCATGGGTGCGCGTGGACCACTTGTGCATACGTGCGCATGCTAGCACTGCCATTTTGTACGTGACCATTTGTGCATGTGCATGCAGGGCTGCACACACAAACACACACACACATTTCCCTGCTGTTCCCTTTCCTTTTGGGCCGCCAAGGGTTATGTAATCCTCTGGCCTAGGATTATCGTCTGATTTTCCAAAAAAGGTAGGCAACAGCAGACTCTTGAAGTCCCTCTAAATGACGTTCAATAAGAGCAGGGACACAGAGTCAGCTCTTCTAGCTTGTCATGTCAGGAAGATACTCAGGTTATACTACACAGGGTGTCAGGTCTGGTGTCTTAAAGGCAGGGCTTTTTTTCTGCCGGAACGCGGCGGAACGGCGTTCCGGCACCTTTTTCCGGGCCGGCCGCACCGGAAATAGCCCCTCCCAAACCGGAAATAGCCCCTCCCAAATTTTACTTGCATATTTTTTCTAAAGGGGCGGGCCTAGGGTTTGATGGGGGCGTGGCCAGGTTTGAGTTCCGCCACCTTTTCGCT
>NW_015417951.1:0-1553 GCF_001527695.2 Protobothrops mucrosquamatus | reverse complement strand
ACTTATCATTCTCCACTTCTCTACAAATTGTTTGGAAGACAGTCTGATTTTGCACATGTTCTACCTAAGTTACTTTACATAATTTTCTGTGAATCCAAACTTCAAAGGGTTCTATTGTCACTCTATTGTATTGTATTCTATTCTATTCTACCCATTCCTTTGCATACCAAAAAAGGCACAATAGGATTTGTTCATTTAACCTTGATATAAAAGTAATCAATTTTACAGAAGTAATCAGTTTGTTGTTTAAAATAACTTTTGTTCTTTTTCTCAATCTACAAAATGCCTAAGGTACTTTTGGGAAAACCAACCAAGTAAATAAAAACAGTTAAGAGTGTGAGCATCAAAAGAGCAGAGAGGATTAACATAATAAACCCAACATATGGAAGATTATACAAAACCGATCTAATTTTCAAAAATGGTATTCACTCAATACCCAAATGTAATTAAAAACACCTCCACTTTGTGACTGTCATTTTTTTTCCCCTGGATCTGTCAGCATCTCTAAAAGCTATGATCAGACGATAATTTTGGTGGCAGAACCTGTAGTACCAGGATGGGCAAACTGTAGCCACAGGAGCTTATTCTGGCCACTATTGCTGAACATTGATAATGATTTTTTTTCCATTTGGAGAGAGGAAACACATTAAAAACTGTAGTGTAAATCCTACATGAAGGGCTTAGTGTTTTAAAAATAGTAGTCCTCAAATTATCTCACCCCCCCAAATCAAGAGGAAAAGTCAGCCCAACAGTCTTCAACATTGCCCCATTCTCTGTGGCCCCTGCCTCCATCCCCAAATGTTATGATCTTTCCAGCAACAAAAATGTTGTCCAACACTATCATAGTGGGTGGTACTTTTGAACAGTGAACTAAACTGATGTAATAATTAATTCGCTCAAACAGTCTCATGGGAACCAAGTCTAAACACTTCAGTGTTTTTCCTATGTTAACTGTACTGATGTTGCTAGCACTGGATTTATTATACAGCAAATGAATTAGATACCAAATTAATAGATAAAACACAGATTTTTTTTAAAGTTTCATTTTTTCATGACATTTTTAGACATCCATTATTCCGGCATATTTCAATCATCTTCTCTCTCCACCCCTGCCCGCATTAAAAAAAAGTATCTTGGTTTTATTATAATCAGCTTGGTGTTTCTCCTTTCTCTTAAGCTGTTTCATTCCTCCATTCCTCCAATTTCATGTTGTTTTTCTGAACAGAAGAAAGGAAGGGAACCTGGTATGTTGAGGAGATGGCCCAGCCCTAACACAATCACATACATATTCAAACCTCTGTCTATCTCTGTCTCTGTCTCTGTCTCTGTCTCTGTCTCTGTCTCTGTCTCTCTGTCTCTGTCTCTGTCTCTGTCTCTGTCTCTGTCTCTGTCTCTGTCTCTGTCTCTGTCTCTGTCTCTCTCTCTCTCTCTCTCTCTCTCTCTCTCTCTCTCTCTCTCTCTCTCTCTCTCTCTCTCTCTCTCTCTCTCTCTCTCTCTCTCTCTCTCTCTCTCTCTCTCTCTCTCTCTCTCTCTCTCTCTCTCTCTCTCTCTCT
>NW_015417950.1:0-1553 GCF_001527695.2 Protobothrops mucrosquamatus | reverse complement strand
TAGACTGGATGAGAATTGGATTCCCAAACTTAGGCCCATTCTTGCATTTCTGTCTATGTGTCTGTTCAACAGAGGTTCAGGTTTTTGTAAGAACCAAAGTATTACATAATCTTCCTAGGATATGGCTATACTTAAATTACTGTGTGTGTACTCCTGGAGAATTCATTCTAGTTATCAAATCAGAGATTTGGGGCAAATCGTTTTAGTATAACTACAGTGCAATTTTAAAAATATCTTTTTTTAATTAACTTTTTCTGTGCTTTTATGTTATGGAAACAGTGGGGCAATTGTTGATTTTTGAGTAAAGGCTTCCAGATTTTACATACAAAATTAATAAGTGGACATTATGGACTCTGTTAGTGGGTCTTTTCACAAATAATCATGTCTTCTGGGTGGACTATTCCAAAAGGAACAAAAATTGAGAAAAATGTTGGCTTCCCGTGGACTGCCTGATGCATATTTGTATTTCTTCAGAAGATTGTGTACTTAATAAGTACAAGGAAAGAATCTTAGTACAGGACTGAGCAGTTTAAATGCTTTGTCCAGTTATCATATAATCAGAGCTTGGGATCTTTTTTTTTTCTTTTTATATAGTCTGCATGGTGGGGGGGATTTGATTTTTATTTATTTTTTTGCTGCAGTACCTTAAATCTAAAAGGGCTGTTGAACTAATATTTGCTTCTCCCCCAGTAAAATAAACCAAATGAGGAAATGGTAATATCCATTCTAATCCAGAGTCATGAAAAAAGCTTTGTCTTAACATTTGTAATGTGTCTCCGATGAAACGGGTGCTATTTTTGGCCACATACTTAAAATTCATTACTATACTTGTATTTCCGTTATTTACCATTAAAAAGGGTTACGTAACTTTTAAATAATGTCTTTATTCTCAAGGGTTCAGGCAATTTCAACAATTGTCTGGAAGCTCCATATCCATATAATGTACATACAAAAACTATCCTTTTATAGTGAAGGAAGCCAGATACATATATATAGTATTTTTCTCATTTTGTCAAACATCTGTTTGGTGCCTGGAAGGAATGAGGTAACCTGAAGATGGATTAGTATCAAAAAAGAGTCACAAAAAGTTGTGTGTTAATTACTTGTCACCTACCCTGCATTATTTACTAATATTGTTTCTGTTCATGCTTATCTTTAAATATGCAATCATCTCATTTGAAGGGGAAAGCAAGTGCAAAACATGCTGGCATTATAACTTTACTCAGAATATATATATATATATATATATCTTAAAAACAGTACTAAAAATAAAAGAATGATTCCTGGGTATACTCATGACGAGAGATAAAAAACGTGAACACCAGGAAAAGTTTAAAAAACTATAAAAGTTTTAATAAGTTAAAATCCTAGCTTTCGCTGGCCACTGCCAGCATCATCAGGGATCAATCTAGGTCAATGGGAGCGCTTATTTATACATGACCAAGCTGTTTCAGCGCCCAACCCATGGATGCCGTCATGGGGCTCAGTCGGCCAATCGAAGTTCCGGTCGCAGTCTCCATATCATTAGCCAGTTTATCCTCGCTACTCCTATC
>NW_015417949.1:0-1553 GCF_001527695.2 Protobothrops mucrosquamatus | reverse complement strand
GATGACCTCCAAGGTCCCTTCCAACTTTATTATTATTATTATTATTATTATTATTATTATTATTATTATTATTATTATTATTATTATTATTATTATTATTATTATTATTATTATTATTATTATTATTATTATTATTAGATCGTGGCTGCCTGGACCTTTCCTGGTCCTCAAAAGAAGATTTGGCTCCCAATCACAGTTTGTCAACCTCCAGGTGTCAAACTGTTGCTTTCCCAGAGGGGGCACGTCTCTTATTAAATTGGACCTGAGGGGAGAAAATGAATTCTAAACTCAGCTTTGATCTTTGTGCCTCTCCTTTTAATGTTAACTTTTAAAGGACATTTCAGATCAGAGGAGAGCTATTATCCTGAGAGGTGTGAGGGGAAATTAATTGGCCGCTCATCTGCGCTAACGAAACTCGGCCTAAATGGGAGGCCAGACAGGGCTGCAAAATGTTTGCCTTTCATTTATTTCCAGACTGCTGACAGATCAGCCTCCTTGCTGAAGGAGGCCAAAGGGAAAAAAATCCCCAAAAGCAACTGTAGGTAGTCCTCGACTTACGACCACAATTGAGCCCCAAATTTCTGTTACTAAGCAAGGCAGTTGTTAAGTGACCTTTAACCCATGTTATGCCTTTTCTTGCCACAGTTGTTAAGAAAATCATTGCGGTTGTTAAATGAATCTGGATCTCTTCTCTTCTCTTCTCTTCTCTTCTCTTCTCTTCTCTTCTCTTCTCTTCTTTTTGTTCTCTCCTCTCCTCTCTCTGTGTCTTCTCCTCTCTTCTCCTCTCCTCTCCTTTCTCTTCTCTTCTCTTCTCTTCTCTTCTCTTCTTCTCTTCTCTTCTCTTCTCTTCTTTTTCTCTCCTCTCCTTTCTCTCTGTCTCTTCTCTCCTCTCCTCTCCACTCCTCTTCTTTTTGTCTCCTCTCCTCTCTTCTCTTCTCTTCTCTTCTCTTCTCTTCTCTTCTCTTCTCTTCTCTTCTCTTCTCTTCTCTTCTCTTCCCTTCCCTTCCCTTCCCTTCCCTTCCCCTCCCCTCATTCCATTCCATTCTCTCTAAATGTGACTGTTTTTTCACCTGTAAAGTAAGAGGGTTAATCAATTTCCTTGTACAAAAATTTAGGTTAAGTCAACTGGCCAGTTTTAGAATTTAGGCATACCATTCCTGCCTGGCAATATGAAAGTCTGCAGAACCAACACCAGGATTTAGTCAATGTGAACTGACTTGTGAAAGGGCTTCTCTCCTATATAAATCTGGATGTGGACCAACCATTTCCCCACCACAACCACCACTGCTGCAAACATCCTGCCTTATCTGCCTAGTCCCCATTTTGCATCTGGCTCCAGGTGGTGGATCTTGGAGTCAGTGGTTCCCCCAAGCTACAAGTCTTCCCACCACAACAATAAAATTGTAGTGCTATCCTCCAGGTAGTGCTGCAAAGTTTGATTTCCTGACAGCTTTTGGCACAGCCTCCTTTTGTCTGAGAATTATTTAATCACCCTGCAAAAGAATGAGACATAAAAAGTTTATGCAGCCTCCGTTAGCCCCAACTGAAGGCGT
>NW_015417948.1:0-1553 GCF_001527695.2 Protobothrops mucrosquamatus | reverse complement strand
TAATAATAATAATAATAATAATAATAATAATAATAATAATAATAATAATAATAATAAAGTTGGAAGGGACCTTGGAGGTCATCTAGTCCAACCCCCTGCTCAGGCAGGAACCCTACACCATTTCAGACAAATGGCTGTCCAGTCTCTTCTTAAAAACTTCCAGTGTTGGAGCATTCACCGCTTCTGGAGACAGGTTGTTCCACTGGTTAATTGTTCTAACTGTCAGGAAGTTTCTCCTTAGTTCTAGGTTGCTTCTCTCCTTGATTAGTTTCCACCCGTTGCTTCTTGTCTTGCCTTCAGGCGCTTTGGAGAATAGCCTGACTCCCTCTTCTTTGGGGCAGCCCCTGAGATATTGGAACACTGCTATCATGTCCCCCCTCGTCCTTCTCTTCATTAAATATCTGGGAATTGTACAGGTACTTCTCGACAAAAGACTGTAACTGAGCCCAAGTTCCTATTGCTAAGTGAGGCAGTTGCTAAGTGAGTTTTGTCCCATTTTACAGCTGTTGTTGCCACAGTTGTTAAATGAATCACTGCAGTTGTTAAATTAGTAATACAGTTGTTAAGTGAATCTGGCTTCCCCATTGACTTTGCTTGTCAAAGGGTCGTAAAAGCTGATCATGTGACCCCGGGACACTGCAACCGTCATAAATATGAACCAGTTGCCAAGCATTCAAATTTTGATCATGTGACTGTGGGGATCTTCAGCGGTCATAAGTGTGAAAAATGTTCATAAATCACTTTTTTCAGGGCGGTTGTAACTTCAAACGGTCACTAAACAAATCGCTGTAAGTTCCCTGTATCGTGTTAATTGACTTCACTATCTCTAGTGCCAGCAGAGGTCCATAAAGTGAGGCTATTAGAGAAGGCCACTGGTAGCCAATATCTGTAAGCCCCAAAACGAATCAAGGCAAACCTTAAACAAGATACACATATTGTATGAATGTTGGTGCTAAGGCTTCAACTGAGGGCACTTTAAAGACAAATTAGTTTTCACATTTTCTCATGATTGTCAAACCATTTAATCAGGCACGTGTTAAAGTGGAGTACATAATAAATTGACTAATTTTTATGGTGCTGCATGACTGCTGTTTTTGCTGAAATAAGAGTCATTCAGCTCTTGTTCCCTTAGGAAACATTCTCAGGTTACGATCGACACAAGAGACGGTCCCTTTTTATATGTCTCACCTTTAATTGTGTAATGTTTCCATATTGATCTGGGCTATTTTTAATGTCCTATATAGAGTTGCAAGACGGGAGACAGATGGTCATATAAACGGATTCAATAAATAAATAAATAAAAACAATTTAATGGCTTGGATTCTAACAATACATTAAAGCTACAAAAAAACCAAAGTTAATACTAACCGAGTTGAGTGTGTGCTATAGAAGTGTACCTGCTGAGTCTTCCCTTGAACAAAGACTGTTCAAAATGTGTTTAACTATTAAATATCCTACCTTTTTTTTCTATCCTGAAACAGAGGGCAACGTATATTAAGTTGAATGGACGCAACGCTTTGAAAGATCTTGAAACTGCATTCACATAATGTGCA
>NW_015417947.1:0-1553 GCF_001527695.2 Protobothrops mucrosquamatus | reverse complement strand
CTAGGGCTGAGAGAAAGTGATTGGAACAAGGTCACTCAGCTGGCTTTGTGCCTAGAGCAGGACTAGAACTCACAATCACTCAGTTTCTAGCCTAATGCCTTAACCACCACCCTAAACTAGCTCTCTAGCTAGAGGTTACCAATCTCCTATAAATGACACACCAGAATCTGAACCTGGGCCGTGATTCCATGAAACAAACCGTTGCAATGCTATTTAAACCAGTTGCCTTGGGGATGCAAAATATTATTCTCTTTTTTACAAGAGGTAAGAATATTGTTTGCAGCCAAAAGCTACAGCTTTTTCACTGTTACTTAGAAGTAAGCCCCAATGAGCACATGGGGACACAATTTATTGGTAAGCTGAGAACAAGATTGTACTATTCAACCTAATAAAACCCTTTGCTTTTGTAAGAACCAAAGCTAACATCTTGGCTGAGTCCCTTGAGGTTTAGATCCTTTCTCTTGCTGGCTTGCACAGCCTAGTACTGTTATGTGTTCTGGGGTTGTTTTTTTGGGTCTTCTTAACTTTTTTTTCCTTCTCTGCTGTTTGCATCTGAGGTCCTATGGGGAGACAAAAAGGTGGACGGTATTTTTTCCCCCCAAACTGCTTCTTACACATAGTAACCCCCTAATACTTCCTTAAGTTAAAATAATACTTTTTCATTGTTCTGTTTGTCTCGCGCCATACACCTGCCATGCTCTCTAGCTGACCACAAAAACTGTTTCTTGTTACTTCCTTCCCACAACTTTCTGCTTATCTAAGAGCACAACACTAAACATCAACGCCTGCAAATGTCCTTGCCACACTGCACTGTTGCTGGGGTGATGGAACCGGTTCTTGTCCTGCAGTGTGCATCATGTGTTGTTGCAGCTAGTTTTCCCATTGCTGAGCAACTTCTAAATTGCTGATAATCACACTTCTACATTCCGAGTGGAGCAGACAGTTTGTTCTTTATGGTGACCTGCACAGCCCTGGATTAAAACATAGCCGGTGTCATGGTTGCATGCCATATCCCACAACCTCTTTCATCATAGTTAACAGCGCAGAATACTGCTGGCAATAACGGCACGTAAGATCTGTACAGTGCTTTCAAGACCACGAAGCACGCTATCCTCAATTGTTTTTTTTAACTCTTACAACAATTCTGCAAGGCACGCAAATATTATCATGCCCTCGATTTCAGAGAAAGACACCAAACATGAGATACAAATATACACGCTATCATGTGTCTGATTAACGAAACACTTAAAAGGACTTTCAGGCATATTTTTCCTAAAAGCATTTATTAAGGTTACAGAGATGTCAGTACGGCATGGTGGAAATGCTTAGATCTGAGATTCTTTTCCGTTGCACAACATTCCAGGCATTTTTCCCACCCCTATTTTGGGGTCATGGTTCACATCTTCCAATTAACTTGGAAGATGTGATTTACTTCCGGTTTCTTTTTCCCGGGCTTTCCTTATTCTCCTCCCCTTTCACTGTTGCCTGATTTAACTATAAAAATACCAGACAGTTCTGCATATTGTCAAAGCAAGAATATACAGTATTTGCAG
>NW_015417946.1:0-1553 GCF_001527695.2 Protobothrops mucrosquamatus | reverse complement strand
GATTAACTTTAAGATATTTGGGTTTGGGGAAGATGGATAGATTATATGCTTAGAGTTTACATGTTTATATGCTTATATTTGATTGTTTTTATTTGAGTTAAAGTATGTTTATACTTGATTGCTTTATATTTGGGTAGTAACATTTAGACTTGGGATGATGTGTGTTTAACCCTGTAATCAGTTCTGGGAAGTCTGGGGTGGGGGGTGGGGGTGAGAGGGAGGGTAGAAATAGAAATAAAATAATTATGAGCATTAATGTAGAAATGAGTATTAAATTAGGAGTATTGATGTATGGAGAAGTATAGAAGGCGCTCGGTTAGCACCCCTAAATCGTGTCCGAAGGGAGGGAAAGGAAGAGGAGAGGAGAGATAGGAGGGAAGTAGGTAGGTAGTGGAAAAGAGGGCGGATGCGGGGAGGGGGTGCTGCCGAGCTGATGCTCGGCTAGCGCCCCTAAACTGTGTCCGTAGGAAGAGGAGAGGGAAGGAGGCGGGATGTGTAGGGAGGTTGAAGGAGGAGAAAAGAGGGCAGATGCGGGGAGGGGGGGTTGCCGGGCTGTTTTGCAATATTAATGTACGTTTATGTTTGTATGTTAAAATTAATAATACTAAAGTTGTATTAATGTATGTTTATATTTGTATGGGGGGGATATTTCAAAATTAATTAAAAAAAATTGAAAAATAAAAAAAGAAGAAGTAAATTGGCTTAAAAGTTATAGGAAGACAGAATAACAGAATATCAGAATTGGAAGGGACCTTGGATGTTTTCTAGTCCAACCACCTCCTCAAGCAGGAAACTCTATACCATTTCAGACAAACGGTTGTCCAATCTCTTCTTAAAGGCCTCCAGTGTTGGAGCAGCCACAACTTCTGGAGGCAAGTTGTTCCACTGATTAATTGTTCTAATTGTCAGGAAATTTCTCCTTAGTTCTAAGTTGGTTCTGTCCTTGATTAGTTTCCATCCATTGCTTCTTGTCCTGCCTTCAGGTGCTTTGGAAAATAGGTTGACCCTGTCTTCTTTGTGGCAACCCCTGAGATATTGGAACACTGCTATGGAATCCCTGGGGTAATTAGACAAAAATCATGCCAGAGCTATATGTGGACCCATCATATATCAGGTTTTGGGGTGTCCTGTTCGTCTCTCTCTCTCCCTCCCTCCCTCCCTCCCTCCCTAACTCCCTCCCTCCCTCTCAGAATTCCATGGCACATTTTAACTCTGATCTACAGAGCACCATCAATCCTCTGTTGTAACTACATATGGCACAAGAAGCTTTTCTGTTCATTCTCTTCCTATTGCCATGGAAGTACAGCTCATCCACTACCAGTCAGACAGGATTAAAAATGGCTCACCTGTCATTCTGGTCCAGAATGCGGCCGCGCGGGCGGTATTGGGAGCGACGCGTCGCTCCCATGTAACGCCGCTGCTGCGCGAGCTGCACTGGCTGCCAGTGGCCTTCCGGGTACGCTTTAAGGTGTTAGTTACCACCTTTAAAGCGCTCCATGGCATAGGACCTGGATACCTCCGAGACCGCCTTCTGCCACAGACTCCCTCCCACA
>NW_015417945.1:0-1553 GCF_001527695.2 Protobothrops mucrosquamatus | reverse complement strand
TCAATTTGTTTAACCTATTTGAGAGGAATCAACAGGTGTTGCTATCAAAATGAATATCAGACTTGATTGACTGATTAAATGAATGAATTTTTAGGCTGCCCAACCACTATGTTACCTCTAGGTGGCTTAAAACTAAACTAAAACACCAGCATATAACAAAATCAACTGACCAGAACAGCAAACTACCAAAACAAAAAAAATCCCAAGACATTTACTGTTGCATTTGCAAACGGCCGCTATCTGAGGCAGTTGCTAATCGAGAGCTATCTGTACTGTGGACATGTCTACTGATTGCCTAAAGAGACTGCTTGTATGCTTCCCTCTCCCTCCATTGCAGTGCAGAAAGATTGCTTCAGCAAGCAAAAGGGAAAAGAAGGGAGAAAAAAGCAATTCACAACGATGTCCAGTGGTCATACGATTGTCATTTGTGACCTTCACAGCCAGCATTCTACAAACAAAACAAGCTGACAAGATGTCTGAAGTCATAAGGGAACTAGCTTAACAGCTGCAGCTGGAATTAAATCAGGCACAGTCTGATGTTTCATTTTACAATAGAATTGCCAGTCCAAATAATGGTTGCTATGTGAGTATAATGTAATTGGAACTATTGATTTGATTCAGAATGTTCCTTTGATCCAGTACAGGTGATCTATTTGATCTGGCAAAGGGAATTAATTTGCAGTGTCTGCATGGAAGATCAAAATCTACAAAATGGTGTGATATAGCCCCAGCGTGTCATAGCCCCACACTTTTATAAATGCAAATACAAAGGAGGAGGGGTTTCTGTCATGAATATCTTGCAAACCCAGATATTGCCCTACCTGAGATTAATTAAGATTCAGGAATAAAACTGACTAGAGATTGCAAGAAAGAAGTGGAGTATCGGAGTATTATGAAGAGATAAACACAACACTGTAAGGCAGACATGTCAAACACAAGGCCCGGGGGCTGGATGCGGCCCTGGAAGTGGTTTCATGTGGCCCATGAAGCCATCCTGGAAACAGTGAGGGAACGGCCCCCGCTGCCTTGGCCCTGGCCCAGGCTGGCCGGGAGCCAATGTACAATTTTGTGGTGGCTATCTATGCTGAAACACATTCACTCTTAGCTCCACAAGGCCATCTAGAAACAGCGAGGAACCAGCCCCTGCCGCGTTGGCCCTGCCCTCTGGGTGCATGCTGGGGAGATGTCATCCTTTGTGAGGAATGAAGAAATGCACCATCGCCTGGAAGTGGCCAGAAAATGGCCCTCGCCTACTTCACATATCTGGCTTGATGGGCTCTGGGGAAGGGGTTTTGGCAGGCTTCGGGGTCCTATCCTCACAGCGCCGAGAGGCTGAGCCGGGTGGCGCAAATCCAAAAAGAAACGTGAGGCCGCCCAGCTCCCAGCCTGCCCGGTTTCAGCAGGCAGAGGGGCGCTCTCACAGCGCCAAGAGCTGAGCTGGGTAGAGCGAATCTGATGAGAAGTGCAATGCTGCCTAGCCCCCAGCCTGCCCAGTTTCAGCAGGCAGTAAGGTGCAAAGCTAATGAGCTTCGCACCGCCCGCCTCAACCTCTC
>NW_015417944.1:0-1553 GCF_001527695.2 Protobothrops mucrosquamatus | reverse complement strand
TTCTTTCTCTTTCCTCTTTCTCTCTCTTTCCTCTTTCTCTTCTTTCTTTCCTCTCCCTTTCCTCTCTTCTCTTTCTCTTTCCTTTCTCTCTTTCTCTTTCCTTTCTCTTTCTCAATCTTTTTTCTCTTTTCTCTTTTTCTCTTTCCTCTCCCTCTTGCTTTCTTTCTCTTTCTTTTCTCTCCCTTTCCTCTCCCTTTCTTTCCTCTTTTTCTTTCTTTCCTTTCTCTCTTTCCTCTCTCTCTTTCTATCTCTTTCTCTTTCCCTCTCTCTTTCCTCTCTTCTCTTTCTTTCCTCTCTTTCCTTTCTCTTTCCTCTAACTTTCTCTTTCCTCTCTTTCTCCTCTTTTCTTCTCTTTCACTTTCCTCTTTTTCTTTCCTCTTTCTCTCTTTCTTTCCTCTTTCTCTTTCCCTCTTTCCTCTTTCCTCTTTCCTCTATTTCTCTTCTCTTTCTCTCTTTCCTTTTTTTCTCTTTTTCTCTTTTTTCTCTTTTTCTTTTTTCCTCTTTCTCTTCTCTTCCTCTCTTTCCTCTAACTTTCTCTCTCTCTTTCCCCTCTTTCTCTTTCCTCTTTCTCTTTCCACTTTTTCTCTTTCCCTCTCTCCTCTCTTTCTCTTCTCTTTCTTTCCTCTTTCTCTCTCTCTCTCTCCCTCTCCCTCCAGGTTAGGAGAGAGAGAGAGAGAGAGAGAGAATGAAAGGCAGATGGTGCCGAACGGGCGGGGAGAGCAGGACAGAAGGTAGAAGCTCCCGGCCGCCCCCCCATCGCATCTTCAGCCGAACAAGCAGGGAGGGGGAGCAGAACAGGAGGCAGCGGCTCCAGTGGCGGCGGCCCCATTGCGTCCTCAGCCAAACGGGCAGGACGGCGGGAGCGCTGGCTGAGGAGGCGGAGGAAGCGGCCGCCGCTGCTGCTGCTGCCGGACATCCCTCAGGGCGCGTCTCCCTCGCCTTGGCTGAGGCGAGGGGGGGGGAAGCAGCCTGGAAGTGGCCACAGGGCAGGACGGCGGGAGCACTGGCTAAGGAGGCGGAGGAAGCGGCCGCCGCTGCTGCTGTCGGGCATCCCTCAGGGCGCGTCTCCCTTGCCTCATCCGTCCGTCCGTCCCTCTTCTCCGCCTCGCGCGCACGGCTGCACCGGTGAGTTGAGGCAGCGGTTCTTTAGCCGGGAAAGCCGGTGAGGCGACGGAAGAATGCCTCGTGGGCGGGCGGGCGGGCGCAGGCGCCCTGGGGTTTCTGAGCGGTAGGAGCAGGTCTCTCGGCCTCGGCGCGCGGCCATTTTATCTGCCGTCGAGACGGTCGAAGACGGCCTTGCGAGAGTGGTTCTTTAGCTGGGAAAGCCGGCGAGGCGACGGAAGAATGCCTCGCGGGCGGGCGCGTCGCGGCTGCGGCTCCCGGCGGGCGGCCAGACCCTCTGCTCAAGCGGCACGAGGACGTGACACCCGAGGAGCGGCCTGAGCCCCCGGGCAGCGGCGGCACCGTGGCCAGCCGCCAGCTCCGCGCGCTGGTCAAGAAAAGTAAGCCGCCTCCGGTGGGTCGAAGGACCTAGAGATGAGCCCTCCAGTCTC
>NW_015417943.1:0-1553 GCF_001527695.2 Protobothrops mucrosquamatus | reverse complement strand
GAGAGAGAGAGAGAGAGAGAGAGAGAGAGAGAGAGAGAGAGAGAGAGAGAGAGAGAGAGAGAGAGAGAGAGAGAGAGAGAGAGAGAGAGAGAGAGAGAGAGAGAAAGAAAGAAAGAAAGAAAGAAAGAAAGAAAGAAAGAAAGAAAGAAAGAAAGAAAGAAAGAAAGAAAGAAAGAAAGAAAGAAAGAAAGAAAAAGAATTATGCATATACAGTACCTACATACAGTAGTGGCCAAAATTGTGGAAACCTTTTGGGAAAAGTGTATTTTTGAAGTTTGATGGCTAATAACACCACTTTTTTTTGGAGTAGTACCATAAAATTATATATCAATGGAAAGATAATTTAATCAAGAATATAATGCAACCAAGTTTGTTCAATTATCTGCACTATGTTCTATGAAAAGGTATAGCCAAATAACCAGAAAAAGGAAGCACAACTTGCTTAGGTTGATCTCAGGTAGCTTTCCTTCATCGGACTGTAGCCAATGAGAATGAGCATTTAGAGAGCCAATCAGCTGTCATCTTGTTTTGGCACTGAGCCAATCAGATCACAGTAGGATCCAGTTATTGATGTCCTGTATTGAAGCTGAGAGGAGGACATTTGTCAGTGTGTTATGTGATCGCTATCAAGTTGGTGGGGGTTTTTTGTGTTCTTTCACTGAGTGAGCTTGTAAAACGTAATAAAATTAAAGTCACGGTGCAAAGAGTTGACTGGTCGCCCAGAAAGCGATGTAAAATAGTATTATTAAGTGAACAAGGCTACAGTGATAAAGAAATTAGAAGAAAAATGGGTGGAAACTTAATCAAAGGGGGCATTTCTACTGTACAGTTTTCCCAAAAGGTTCCCACAATTTTGCCCACGACTGTATATTATATGACACAGAGAAATAACACAGTCTAGTTCGGGTTATGTATAGATGTGCATGGCGAGAAAAACTAATCTTGCAAATTTACCAGACCGATGACATATAGTGCATCTGATTCGTGGCTGCTTAATCCTATGTGGCTGAGAAAATAACTCAAGCTAGTTACATAGTTTTCTTCTTGTCCTCTCACTTCTTTAAGGACTTTCCTTGTTCTTGGGCTTCCCATGGGCCTGAAGGAGAAAAACAATCGGTGTAAACAAGATTCAAACACCGTAGGAGTTTGCATCAGAATTGGGACCACACGTTAAGTTAAGATGATTCATTGCTCATGTCTACTGTTGAAGGAAAAGTCTTCATCGTGGTTCAGTCCAAGCCGGGAATAAACAACATGGTGACTTCTTTAGAAAGAAGGTTGCAGTTTATTGGAGAGGAGAGCCAGACAGAAAGATGGCTCTGGAAGAAAAAAAAAAGAGCAAGCACATGTAGGTAGTGAGTTTTTATACCCTCTGGAGCCTTTTGCTTGGAGTTCTTCCTGTGGCATGAACTTTGACCTGAGTCTGAGTGTGCCCTTTGGCATCTATGGGTTAATCCTATTATGTCCTGTCTTAGAGTTTGGGTGGGGTATGTAGAGTTTAGGTGTCTTTGTCTTCCTAAATTTCTAGCTGGGGGCCTCCAACCTTCCTGAAT
>NW_015417942.1:0-1554 GCF_001527695.2 Protobothrops mucrosquamatus | reverse complement strand
GCCGTCGGCCAAGCAGTGTCGGCTGGCGACCCCCAGGGGGAGGGCCTTCTCTGTGGGTGCCCCCACCCTCTGGAACGAACTACCCCCCGAGATCCGGACGATTCCGGATCTCCTATCTTTTCGCCGCGCCCTCAAGACATGGCTTTTTCAGCAAGCGGGTCTGGCCTAGGGAGAATTTTAAATAGGGACAATTTTTAATCAGAATTTTAATGGTACACAGCGGTTAAATATTTGTTTTTAATTGGTTTTTATTGGGGATAGGGTTTGTATTGTTTTAATATGCTGTAAGCCGCCCTGAGTCCTGTCGGGAGAAGGGCGGCATATAAGTTCGAAAAAATAAATAAATAAATAAATAAATCATAGCTAAGCAAACCGTAAATTATCACAATATGTGAAGTCAATCCTTTCTGGCAAATGTGAGTTTATCCTTCCCAATATCAAATGCTGATAAAACGAAAAGGTTGACATCCAGCTTTATTGCTTTAGAGTTCTATATATCCCATTCATTCTACTTATGTGCCTGTGCATGACTTTATAGGAAAATGGTACGCCATTATTTCAGTGAGGCAGTGGAGTAATATTTTCAATAATTAGGGATGAATAAGGATAATTCCCATTGCCTAGACTTCACAGTTGTATTTTCAGAATCAGTATCAAATTCTAATTCATATTATGTTTCAAAAGTCTATATAAATACATGTTAGACACTTAAATTCTACTAAATAGGAAAATAGGAGGAAGAAGAGTATAAGGTATGCTCAACACCTTGAGTTATTTATGAAACAATGAAGATAGGATTAATAAACCTCTGATGTATCAATTTTTGTAGTTCTATAAAGATTATTACATATATTATCAGATTCGTTTTGTACATCAGAACTATTTTATGAATAAGTAAAGTGCAGAAAAGGAAGGGGGTTATACACAAATACACATCTCCCTTGGTAAAGGAAAAGAAGGAAAGGCACAGAAAAAAATGAGAGAAGTGAGAGACAGGATAGTGAGCATTACTAAAGCAATAAGTAGGTATGAATTCCCACCCATAGCAGATTATATCTGAGCAGTTACCTTCTCACAATGCCATTGGGTTCCTGAGGAGCATCCCAGAGAAAAGAAGCATTTCTTGACGTCAGGTTCTGTATATGGGGAGAAGGCTGCTGGGTGGGTGCAGCTGGCTGGGTGGTGACTTGAGCCATTGGCCCCTGGCTGCAGCAGTTGAAGCATGTGCAAGCTTCAACCCCAATAGAATAAGTGGTAAAAGGTTTAAGTCCATGGATTGTCTGCTGAGCAGTAGTGCCTTCTGAGAGCTGAAAACAGAACAAAAGCAGAAGTAGACACTGACATGCAAGTAGTCTATGTACTGCACAAGGCTCAGCTGGATAAACTATATATTTGTTCATTGGATTTTTATCCTGCCTTCATTTTTTTTACAAGTCAAGAAGGTGTATTTCAGGCTCCCTCTTCCTATTTTCCCAACAACATCTATAACAATCTTATGACGTAGGCTGGGCTGAGAGACTGGCTCAAAGTCACTCAGCCAGCTTTCATGCCAAG
>NW_015417941.1:0-1554 GCF_001527695.2 Protobothrops mucrosquamatus | reverse complement strand
TTAGGTAGGGATGATTTTAAGAAAATTTTAATTGACACACAGCTTCCAATATTTGGCTTTTAATTTGGTTTTATGGGGTTTTTTTGTTTTTTGATGTATTTTGTTTGTATCTGTTTTAATATGCTGTGCACCGCCCTGAGTCCTACGGGAGAAGGGCGGTATATAAATTAAATTATTATTATTATTATTATTATTATATCTAATGTTCCTTCCTCCCCATATTTTGCCCACAACAATAACCTTGGGAGGTGGTTTGGCCTTGGAAAGAGGGACTGGTCCAAAGTCATCCAGGCGCTTTCATGCCTAGCACAGGACTAGAACTCACTGTCTCTGGGTGATTGGGCCAAAGTCACCCAGCTGCCTTGCATGCCTAAGGCGGCACTAGAACTCCCCATCTCCTGGTGATTGGCCCAAAGTCACCCAGCCAGTTTTCATGCCTAAGGCAGAACTAGAACTCACAGGTTCCAGCCTGCTGGGTTAATCATTCATCAAACCGGCGTATTGTATTTATATCCATGTTTCTTTGACTTGGCCCTGTTAAGACATGTGGATATCCGCTCCCAGAACACTCCAGCCAGCATAGTCACCCGGTGTCCTCTGCATGACGGTTAGGTCGTCTAGGAATTCAATAGATCTGACCAACATTCCATTAAGGAATGTTGTCCCATTCCTTATGTTGTCAAGAAAGTTCTCAGCTTTCCAACATTAATTCATCCTGTCTCGATACACAGGGATTCCTCAACTTACAACAATTCAGTTGTTGTTGTAAGCTGAGAACTACCTATAACAGATAAAGGAGCTCCTGTTGGGATTTTTATCATGCATTATAAACGCCACTAGGATTAGAACTCGGTACATTGAATGGCAGAAGAATCATGGAATGGCACAATCAACATGGAAGGAAGGGAGAACTTCCCAAGCCAACGAGAGGCGTAGGAAATGTGGACCTTGTGACAAGAAACAGGGCCTGGGAATTTTTGATCAACACTTGCAGTCAAGTTTAGCCTATTGGCGGCTGGATTGGCGCTATAACTCCCAAGGAATCTGGCTCAAGGCCTTGAGTGGTAATGAAAGCTTGTCAGGCCAAACCAGAAAACCCCTGCATTTCATAATGTCCTGTAATTTATTGGCCTGGCAGAGAGCTTTTGAGTGCTGATCTTGATGGATGGCTCTCTTGATCTCAGCCATGCTAATGTGTTTGGCTCGGGGCCAGAAATAAGTAGTCCCTCTCAAAGTAATCACACAAATACGCACACATACACAGAGAGAGGGGGGGGGAGAGAGAGAGGGAGAGACACAGAGAGACAGAGACAGAGACAGAGAGAGAGAAAAAGAGAGAGAAGGAAGGAAGGAAGGAAGGAAGGAAGGAAGGAAGGAAGGAAGGAAGGAAGGAAGGAAGGAAGGAAGGAAGGAAGGGGAGAAGGAGGAAGAAGTAAGGCAGGGAAGAGGGAGGAAGGAAGGGAGGAAGGAGAGAGGGAGGAAGAATGGAGGGGGGAGGGAGGGAGGAAGGAAGGAGAGAGGGAGGGAGAGAGGGAAGAAGAAAAGGAAGGAAGA
>NW_015417940.1:0-1554 GCF_001527695.2 Protobothrops mucrosquamatus | reverse complement strand
TGAAAGTTTCTCATATGAGAGAGTGAGCTGTGCTTACATTGATGCAGATGACAATTCTCTTGGTAATAAGAAATTTGGGAGCAAGTTTATAGACCTGCTTAAAAAGTTGTCTGAATACATCATCATCCAAAATTGAAGCATTCTGCAAAATTCAAGCAAGAAAACTGGAAAATTAGTTATTTTCTAAAAACACGAATGTGGGCTTATTTGACTCCTGTTGTAGAACACTTTCCAGATTTATCCTGACTTCTTATAGATGCTTTATAAGTATTGAGGCTATAATGGATAGAACTTGGCACAGCAATAAAATAGATTTCAGAATGAATTAAACTGAAATACATCGTTGCCCATGAGTTTGGAGGCTATGTATCGGACAGGCCTCTGAGAGGGGGAGCGATGCCGCTCTCCAGCCATTGTTTCCCTGTAAGTAGTCCTTGGAATTACACTGTAGAGGAAATGTTAGATCTCCAAAATCAACTGCTTTGGATAGACCTGTTCTCTATTAAGTTATCCAGTACCTTTACAAGTCACCCAGTAAGTGGCCATCACTATGTCTTGTGGCAAAGAATTACTCAGGTTCATTATTCACTATGTGAAGTCATGCTTTCTGAGATCTACTTTAAATCTTCTCATCCACCTTATAGGATAGCATTTGTAGCATTTTGAGACAAGGTGAAGAACTTTTCATTATGCCATGGGTGTTTTTATTCATCTATTATATCCCTCTCTTTTTCCCCCCAAGCTAAAGAGTTTGGAAGAGTTTTGTCCTCATGGGGGATGTTTGAATTTATGTCCTCCTCTTAACATATTTTTTTCCAGCTTTGTTAGATATTTTTCCCCAAATGTGGCCACAAAAGTCTATCCACCTCTCACGCCAGATGTGTATGTACTGTACATTTATATAGGGTTATGATAGGGTTAGCTTTTTTATTCTGTATCTTTTCTAATTCTCTCCAGTGTGAAATCTGTCTTTTCTATACTGAATAGTCAACACTTTAACTGAACTACCCGGTACAATCCCAAGATCATTTTCCTGGTTGGTTAAAGACGGCTCAAAGCCCACTAGCGTAAATGTGAAATTAGAGGGTTTTGTTCCAACATGTATCACTTAACACTCACTTAAATTGAATTCCATTTGCTGTTTGGCTGACCATTCACCCAGCTTGAAGAGATCCTTCTGGTGCTCATCACAATTCCGCCTAGTTTTTAACCTCTTAGAATATGGCAGTGTCATCCATAAACTCAGCCAGCTCATTGCTTAGTTCTCAAGATTGTTCATGAATATCCTTGTGGGATACTCCACTTCTTTCCTCTTTGAGAAAATTATCCATTTAATCCTATTTGGGGGATTTTTAAAAAAAAACAGTTAGTTTTTAAAGGACACATCCTCTTATCCATTGATGCTAAGTTTACTCAAAAAGCTTTGGAAAGGAAATTTCTCAAAGTTTTTTTTTTTTTTAAATCCAGGTATATTGTGTTGACAGAGTCAGCTGTATCCACATGCCTCTGGTGGGTACTCTCAAAAACCTCTAAAAGGTTAGAGAGGCCAGTGGC
>NW_015417939.1:0-1554 GCF_001527695.2 Protobothrops mucrosquamatus | reverse complement strand
AGAACAAACTGCACTCTTGGTTATTAATGAGCCAATTCACCCTTTTCTCTCCTTTTTCCTCCCACCTGATCCTTAGTGCTACCTTTGCTCTCTGCTTAGCAATTCAAGTTATTTGGGCTGTAACTTTTGCCTCCTGTGAAGACCTCTGTGTTGCAGGAATACAGTCCTTGCTGAGGGCCAATTAACAGGTTTCTTTCACTTGGTTTCACTTTCTTGTAACTTTAATAATGATACCCTTGTAATATGGAAGGTTTCTGCCTTAGCATCCAGGTGCGTGTAACTTTCTAACTTCAAAACAAGGGACTCTCTCAGGCTGAATAGCCAAAGACTTTTTCAGTTGTACATGCTAGAGGTTTCAGCTGGCAGAAATTGTATCTTTTCTCAACAGATTTAAGTGGCTCATGATGCTCAAGATGCCTTTTTCCATGCAAATGTTCTCCTTTTAATACAGTGGTTTTAAATGGTTATGTTATTATGGGATGTTTAACTTACTGTCCATGTTTCTGATGTAACAGGATTTCTTCCTCCAATCAACTATTCTTTTGTACTTTTTCTACTGTATGTGTCCTGGGCTCTTCTTTTCATTAAGAGAAACCTCCTTGTAAGATTAATAATTGCCTTTAAATGATCTTGTAATTTGAACAAGAGTGCCGTGGCAGAATCTAGGTGTCTGACCTGCCCCAACTGGGTCCCTTAGGAAGGAAAGACCCTCAACTTCATCGGATTGGAGCAAAAAGTGCCTCTGCTAGAAACCAATTCTGGGCTTCTCTGAGCTTCATCGCCTGTCATTTCCCCCCTCCCTGTTTCCCATCACGTACAAACATATTGTCCATTTGTCCACCCCCACCCCCAATGCCCCTCCAGATGGCAGGAACTGGCAGGACCTGACACGGGGGCTAATTTGACTTCATTGTTGGGGATGTGACTGAGCTCCTCCCTGTCATTGTTTGATAGAATCTAAATGGGTTTTCCAAAGGTCAGCTCCATCTAAGACCATCCCCAGATATCTGAAACTCTTGTACATCGGATGCTCTCAATGGTCCCCCCGTCTTCAAAGCTTCTTAGCAGAAACAGGAGACTCTCTAAGACCAACAAAGCTTTGTGAGATACGATCCAGATCCTCAGCATAGAGGAGGAGAAGTAGGGCCCAGGGATTGAGGAGGTGTAAGCAGGAGAGGGTCAGATGAGCTTTCGAGGAGTGGAGGTGCTTCTTAAAGAGGGTGGAGGTCTAAATACAGCCCTGGGGGACTTTTCTGAAGCACATTTCATACAAATGCTGAATGAGAAAAAGTAACATCCCTTTGTACTGCATTCTCCACATTCATCAAGATTTCTCTCAAATGTAGCTTTAAAAGCTACAAAGGCTTCATGCTGTGATTTTGTGCATACCATTTTGTTTTATTTAGAGGAATGTTAGTCATAAATCAAAATGTACACCCAGTGCATTATGCAAAGAACTGTCAATGCTGTTTAATTGCATCAGTTTCAACTGATTTCCCAGTAGATTGAGATTTGATAAAAGGGTACCCCTACTTTTTGCTGCAACAGGTGGAC
>NW_015417938.1:0-1554 GCF_001527695.2 Protobothrops mucrosquamatus | reverse complement strand
AACTATGGTCCCTTCATGACTTACGGACTTCAACTCCCAGAATTTCTCAGCCAGCATGGGGGAACTATGGTCCCTTCATGACTCGTGGACTTCAACTCCCAGAATTCCTTAGCCAGCATGGGGGAATTATGGTCCCTTCCTGACTTACGGACTTCAACTCCCAGAATTCTTGAACCAGCATGGGGGAACTATGGCCCCTTCATGACTTGTGGACTTCAACTCCCAGAATTCTTGAACCAGCATGGGGGAACTATGGCCCCTTCATGACTTGTGGACTTCAACTCCCAGAATTCCTGAGCCAGCATGGGGGAACTATGGTCCATGACTCGTGGAGGCAGGTTGTTCCACTGGCTAATTGTTCTCATTGTCAGGAAATTCCTCCTTATATTCTAGGTTGCTTCTCTCCTTGATTAGTTTCCACCCGTTGCTTCTTGTCCTGTCTTCAGGTGCTTTGGAAGATAGCTTGACTTCTTCTTCTTTGGGGCAGCCCCTGAGATACTAGAAGGCTGCGATCCTGTCCCCCCTCGTCCTTCTCTTTGTTAAACTAGACATGCCCAATTCCAGCAACCGTTCCTTATATGTTTTAGCCTCCAGTCCCCTGATCATCTTTGTTGCTCTTCTCTGCACTCTTTCTAGAGTCCCAGCATTACATCGTGGTGACCAAAACTGGATGCAGTATTCCAAGTCTGTAAAAAAACTGCTAATTTCCGGAGGAAATTAATCAACAGATCCTCTTTGTTGCTCTTCTCTTCCAACAAGCAAAGTCAGTGAGGATTCGCTTAACGACTGTGTGATTCTCTTAACAATTGCAGTGATTCGCTTAACCGCTCTTGCAAAATTGGTCGTTAAACCGGGCACCGTTCATTTAACAGCTGCCTTGCTTAAGGAATGGAAACTCTGCTTGCGACTGTGTCCGTAAGTCAAGGACTAGGAAAGGGCTGTAAATTTTGGTAGCCATTACTATAATGGCTGAGTTTTTCAATGGAATCACAGGGAGTCCTCGACTTACAACAATTTGCTTAGTGACCGTTCGAATTTACAACGGCATTGAAAAAAGTGACTTATGACCATTTTTCACACTTTACAACCATTGCAGCCTCCCCAGGTTCCTGAGATCTTAATTCAAATGCCTGGCAACTGACTCGTATTTATGACGGCTGCAGCGTCCCGGGATCACGTGATCCCCTCTCGCGAGCTTCCGACAAGCAAAATCCACGGGGAAGCCAGATTCGCTTAACGGCCGGGTTTCTAACTTGTGACCTGCAGTGATTCACTTAACGACTGGCCAGGAAGGTCATAAAATGGGGCAAACTCATTTAACGGCAGAAATGGGCGCGCTTGAGGTCGTCGGTCCGAGGATCACCTGTCCTTTTCTATCAGATTTGTCTTTCACGGACTGATATTTGTGTAGCATTTTCAAAGGCGAGATGGAGAAAATCGTAATTTTGTTTTTTTATTATTTCCAATTAAAGGATAAATGATCGGGGTTCGACCGTGGGCGCCGTGCCCGTTTGCCTAATAATGAGTACGAATTGTTGCGCCCCGTTGTGCCGT
>NW_015417937.1:0-1554 GCF_001527695.2 Protobothrops mucrosquamatus | reverse complement strand
GGCTGCACAAGACCAAGCCTTAAGAACAAATGCATACAAAGCCAGAACACAGTAATAGGCCACAAATGCTGCCTCAGCAAAGAAATTGAAAAAACAACGGACAACCAGTTAGGTGTTACAAGAAGGTCATACAGACTGATCCTAAACAATAGAATAAGAAAATACCAACAATGGTATATAGGAATATCTGCAAAAAAAAATACTATTTGTCTGCAAGCAATTAGTAGTGGGATTACAAAATAGGCAAAGTAATAGAAAATGAAGAAGCTAAAGTGCTTTGGGACTTTAGAATTCAAACAGAAAAACATCTGCCACAAAACACCCCAGGCTTAACAACTGTCAATAAGAAAAACAAAAAAGTCTAGATGGTGGATGTTGCAGAACCTAGAGATAGCAGAATACAAAAAGGAAGAACTGGAGCAAATCACAAACACAAAGACTGCAAATAGAACAACTGTGGTCAAAGAAAGCAAGGACAGCATTGAAGAAAGCATGGATGATAATAGGCGCCTTGGATGCCCTTCCCAAAGAACTAGAGCACCGTTTGAACACTATCACTTTGACAAAATCTCTCTCAGTCAATTGCAAAAGCAGCTTTACTTGGAACAGATTACAACCTGTGACCATACCTTTAACATCATCAAACAACATCTGCCTATCCCAGATTCTTGGGAAGGACTTAACAGGTGGATAAAAATGACAAATCAGTCTAAACTAAATGCATGGTGGAGAAGGTTCCAACTACATTAAAAAGCAAAGAAAGTTGGATTAAGTAGCTTGTTTAATAGTTTTGGTCCAAAGACTAAATCTTCATAGAATATTTGAAACACAAAAGGAAGAGGACTGAAACAACAGTGCCCTATGAAAGTATATTACTGCATCATATTATGGGATGTAATTGTAAGAGCCACTTTAATTCACTGGGTGCTTTCACTTGTGAAAGTTTATCAGCTCCACTGTCCAACAAAATAATAATGAAAAGCAGTCTAGTCATCTGTATGGAACACACAAAGCATGTGTTTCATCAAGGAACTGATACAGTGAGACTGCCAAGAATTTCTCTGAAGACAGAATTACATGAAATGGTTCAACAAACAGAAATCCGTCTCAAGTGTCTTTTCTACTCCATCACACTGGTTGTTCTTAATTGGTACAGAATTCACATGGAATATTTATTTTAATCCCCAGAAAATTCAGCATCCCTTTCCAGAAAATATTCACATAGAAGTAATAAGAAGACAAACATTCTGCAGAAACACAGAAATTGGTATCCTACTGTGAAAGAACTAAAAAATCCTCTTCTTTCTACATACATCTAAACTGAAAGCTTGCAAAATGTGTGCAGTTTTATTTATTTATTATTTATTTATTTTATTTAATTTATATGCCGCCCTTCTCCCGACAGGGACTCAGGGCGGCGCACAACATATTTAAAACCAGAACATATATACAATCCCCCCCTTAAAACCGAATTAAACCGAATTTTAATGTTGCGTCTTCCGAATATTTAAAACCCAATGTAAAATCCACCCTAGGTCAGGTCCGCTTGCTGGA
>NW_015417936.1:0-1554 GCF_001527695.2 Protobothrops mucrosquamatus | reverse complement strand
ACAAGAAAGGGAGACCAACAACACTGTTCCCACTAAAATTGAAGGTACTATTTTATTAAAGAAATACATTGCATAAAAGTTTTGTAAAATAACTCTTTTTATGCTTTTCTACCTTAAATTAATCTAAACATTTAATGTTACAAATGTAAATTTAATTTATATTAATTCACACATACACACCGTCCATCTACTCTTGGTCTGGCCCCCGTGTCCAATATATGAACCCATTGCAGCCCTCGAGTCAAAAAGTTTGCCCACCCCTGAGCTAATACATATTTATTTCCAAAAAAATATTCTTTTTTACCATAATTAAAATATATTTAATCTTTAAATATTCCATTTAATAAATCTAGTCCTCTAGTCTTTTAACTCTTATTCAAAACATTTTAGTCCATTGTAATTTTCTTAAAGTCAATCACCTTTAGATATCTAAAACATTTTCTTTATATAAGCCATTCCAACACTTTTATATTACTCATATCAAGAAATAAAATCAAAAAAAGAAAGTACTATGTTACTTGAGGGGCTCTTATCTCTTAAAGTCAAATTCACATCCAATTTTTTTTCTATTTCTTTAACCATATTCAAACAGGTGTTTCTTTTTTAAATTTTCTCTCTGATAGGCCCCATTGTCTATTTTCTTAATTTTCACTTTAGCCTTTTTCTTTTGCCCAGTATCTTTCTTAATGTGTTCTATTGAGTCAAAGAATCTTTCCATATTCTTGTAGGTGTTACTGTAGATATAAAAGGTAAGTCAAGTACAATATCTTTGTGAGAGGCATTTGCACATTCATTTTTGTTGAAAATCTTTTTCTTTTTTTTCTGTCTGCTTCTCTTATCATGTTTTGTCTTTCCAGTTCTAGTGTTTTTCCTAGCATCTCTGCAGTCCATTTTGTCCAATCTTTTTTCTTATCCTCAAATTTATTTTGTGATGTTAAAGTATAAGTTGTCTTTTCCAAATCCAATATTTCTTGTAAAGTTTTTCCACTTGGGTTAAATCATACTTCTTTGTTTTGTTAGGTTCCATCTTTAAGTTTCTATCCTCAAATTTGTATTCAGTTGTCTATTTTATCTGTTCCTTCTCTGTTGTTGTTTCTGTCTGTGCCAGCCTATGATCCTGGTAGTTGAGTCTGGGGAATTAGAGGAGGAGGAGGGGCCTGGAGAGCCATCAGAGTCAGAGGGAGGCTTTGATGAGCTGCAGGACTTACAAACTAATGAAGAGGCTGGTCCTTCCACTCGTGATCAAGCTGAGAGCCAGCTGTGCTGAGAAGCTGAGTTTGAGGAAGCACAGCTGGAAGACCTCAGAGATGCTCGTAAATGTAGACAGGTCACATGAGTAGGACAGGGAGGCAATGGGGTGACTCCAGGGAAGGAGGAGAAAGCAGTAAGAAGCCACGCCTTGGGGGCTGTATAACAAAAAGGGAATGTGTGGGCAGGGCTGGTTGCTGGGGCAACCGTTTGCAAAGAACTTCAGAGTCAAGAGATCATGGTCTGTTTATTTTGTCTGTGAGTTATTTCCTGTTTGACTCGTGCTCTGTTTTGCTTTTGGACAAG
>NW_015417935.1:0-1554 GCF_001527695.2 Protobothrops mucrosquamatus | reverse complement strand
CATTATATTTATTCACATGAGAAACCAATAGCTGTTCAGCCATCAATATAACAAATAAATTTTCTTTTCAAATAGAGGCTGTTTTTTCCCCCAAATTGAATCTGATTGAGTAGATTTGGATCTCAATGTCAGACAAGTAAAGTATCTGTACAGATTTAGGACTGTTTGATTAAGACTTCGGAAAAGACAATTGATGTCTATATTGATCCAAAGTATATATCTAATGAATACACCACTGGATTTAAGGGTGCTTAGAGTATCCTGAATAATTATGTATAATCTTTTAACAGAGCCTTCTGCATTTTGATTCAGTCGTTCCATTGGGTTAATGAGACCCACTTCCAGGTATTTCCATAGTCCATAGTCTCTTTTCTTAAGATTTTCTCTAAAGCAGTATTCAGCAACTTTAAGATGTGTGGACTTCAAATCCCAGAATTCTCCAGCAAGCATTGCTGGCTAGGGAATTCTGGGAACTGAAGGCCACACATCTTGAAGTTGTTGAGGTTGAGAAAGACTGCTCTAAAGTGATAGCCAGTTTGGTGTAGTGCAGTGTTTCTCAACCTTGACAATTTTAAGGCATGTGGACTTCAACTCCCAGAATTCCACAGCCAGCAATGCTGGCTGTGGAATTCTGGGAGTTGAAGTCCACATGCCTTAAAATTGTCAATGTTGAGAAACATTGGTGTAGTGGATAAGGCACTAGCCTAGAAACCAGGAGACGGTGAATTCTAGTTCCACCTTAGGCATGTAACCTGGCTGGATGACTTTAGGCCAATCTCCAGGAGACGGTGAGTTCTAGTCTTGCCTTAGACATGAAAGTTGATTGGGTAACTTTGAGTCGGTCCCTCTCTTTCAACTGAACCCACTTTACAGGGTGGGAAAAATAGGAAGAAGGAGGATTAGGTTATGTTTGCTGCCTTGAGTTACTTATCAAGTAATAAAGGCGGGATAGAAATCTAATTAATTAATTCATATTTGCTAAAGCCGTCAGTCCTCCAAGATAGGCCAAATCTGGAAAAGACACCACATGAACCATTAGCACTCTACGGCCAGAGGGTATAATAAAAATCTTGAAAATCTGCAGAGATGTTCTCTCTCTCTCTCGTGTCTTATACTAAAGAAAATCAAGTCAAAACAATCTTGAGTTTCTTCCTCACCCTCTCCTATCTATCCAGGCAAAAGTGGGGTTTAGATAATGGTGGTTGAATTCCTTTTTCAAGGCCGTCTCTGTACTTCTTCATAGCCGTAACTTTTTAGATGTCTATGGAGATTCTCCTGAAACTTAACATTAAGAAAACCAAAATCATGGCATCCGGCCCTCTCAATTCCTGGCAAATAGATGGGGAAGAAATGGGGGTAGTGACAGATTTTATTTTCCTGGGCTCCAAGATCACCTCAGATGGGGACTGCAGCCAAGAAATTAAAAGACGCTTGCTCCTGGGGAGGAAAGCTATGGCAAATCTAGACAGCATACTAAAAAGCAGAGACATCACCCTGCCAACAAAAGTGCATATAGTCAAGGCCATGGTTTTCCCAGTTGCAATGTATGGATGT
>NW_015417934.1:0-1554 GCF_001527695.2 Protobothrops mucrosquamatus | reverse complement strand
CGGCTTTGTATCCAAAGCTTCCTTAGCAATAGGATGGAAGACCCCCAGGATAGGCCAGGAGGAGGGGGCAAGGGGATGGTGAAAGAGCAGCAGAGCAGGCCTAAGGCAGGACTTCCCTCAGACCCTCCCTCTCTTTCCTTCCTTCCTTCCTTCCTTCCTTCCTTCCTTCCTTCCTTCCTTCCTTCCTTCCTTCCTTCCTAAGAACAGAGTGGTGGGAAAATATTTGAGATGAGGGACAGAGAAAAACATGCAAGAAATGCAGCTGGGGAGGTGTCTCCCCTCATGAGGAATGAAGAAATGCACCATCGCTTGGAAGTGGCCAGCACATGGCCCTCGCCTACTTCACATATCTGGCTTGGTGGACTTTGGGGGAGGGGACACCATGAGCAATGTGAGAGTCGACATTACCTGCTCAATGCCATCCAGCCTCCAGCCTGCCTGGTTTCGGCAGGCAGCGAGGTGCTCTCCTCACAGTGCCGAGACTCTCCCATAGCAATATGGGTAAGTCCCTTCATTGCTGCACCTTGGTTGGTGGTAAAAACTTGCACATCAACAAGGATCCATTTCCTTGGGGGGGGGGTGTGCAGAAGCATATATAAGCACAAAGTAGAAATAATATACTTCTCTCTTTCTTTTGATTTCCTTTCTGTTCTTAGCTTTCCTTTCTTCCAGCTATTGTAAAAGGAACAGGTCAGTTTTCTAATTAATCTGAACTGACAGCTTACAAAAAGGTTTTAAAGTCAAACTGAGAACTGTGGGAAATTAGGTTAACGAATGCCAACCTTTACTTCTTTGGAAATTCACTATACTTTTAGAATAGCTCTTACATGGCTGAATGTGGTTTGTTTCTTCAACTCTTTTTCTGGATGACCCAGTCTGTAGGGTGATTGAGAATTGCCAGATCTTGGGGTCCCTATCTTGTATCATGTAGTCCAGCACCAGTAGGTTCCCTGTTGTTGTTCATCAGAGATCTTCAAACCAAAATGAGACAACTGTTGGCTGGGTATGCTCTAAATCCAGATTCATTAAGTCCAGATTTCCACCATCAAGCAGAAGGACCATAGGACTTAATGAATCATAGAAAATCTACAGCGATAGGATTTTAAGATAATATTATGGATCACTATTTAGTGGGCCTATGTGAAATGGCTATGCTTTACATTAGTGATGAACTTTGTGTAGGAGCAATATAGGTAAGATACAAGTCTTCTAGTCCAACCCCCTTGAGCAGGGGGTTGCATTAAAAGATCTCCACGGTCCCTTGCAACTCTGTTATTCTGTAGGTCTCTTTATTGAGGTTAGACTTTGCACTTTATATTAATATGACTCTTTGGATCATGGCAGTTTGCAGTTCCAATATTAGGAATAGGTTTCTGAGTATGCTGGTTTGCCCAGCAAGATATTAGTCAACACAAAATGAAGCAACATGACCTTCATTTTAGAAGTAAAGAGAGGATTGTTTTAGGAAGCACCTTCGGAGGTTTATTTTGCATGAACCTTCATTGACATGAACCATACCTTCAACCTTTGCACAGCCAAGCATTTCAATAACTC
>NW_015417933.1:0-1554 GCF_001527695.2 Protobothrops mucrosquamatus | reverse complement strand
CCCCCCCACCCTTTCTACACCGCAACCCCCCGACATGGCTGGTCCTGACCTAAGGGGAACCTCCCCCCTCCCCCCCACCCTGGTTCCCCCTAAAAATTTATTTAATAAATAAATAAATGCACAGAATCTTAGAAAATGTTCTTGCCGTTGCTAAGGCCTAACTGACTCCTTCTATTTGTCTTTTATTTTTTTCTGCTGGCACCCAACTTCTCTACCTAGGATAGAAGTAGAGAATTACCTATTCCTTGTGATGGAAAAGCTCAAAAAAAATCAGGGATGCTGAAAAGTTAAAAAAATAATAATCAAGAAGTTAGTAAGGGTATGACTTTCTTGCAGTATCATCCTGCTGATAAAGTTAAAAGATGAGGGGGGAACCTAAGACTAGTTCATAATAGTAGTGAGGGTAGATAGCTCACTAAATTAGAAATAGGATGTCCTCACTAGAATAGGAATTCCAAAATAAAATCTAGAAGAGCATGTGGCAAATCATGTTTGTCTGAGAGCTGGATTATGATTAATGCAAGCCCAAAGAATGCGGTAGTTGATGTACTGCCAGTTGAAAAATGATACCAGGTCTCACTTCATGCAAACCAAAATTAAGTTTATACGAGGTTAGTACATGTGCAATTGGGGTTATTGGGTTATTGTTGGGGTTTCAGACATTGACACTTGTTTTCTTCACCTGTGAAAAACGGACAGAAGGAAGATTCCTTCAGATAAACATTATGAACACAAAAAGAAAGGGCTCATTATTATATTATGGCAAAAATGTGATGTGGTTGAACAACATGAACACGGCTATAGCAACTGTATAATAGGAGAAACTGTTGGAATGCCTGAATCTACAATATGAAATACATATAGTCCTGAACATATGACGATAACGGAGTCCGAAATTTCCATCATTTTAAGTCATGAGAGCAGTAAGTTAAGGCACCCTCATGATCAACCCAATTTTACTACCTATTTTCCCTGAGGTTGTAAAGTGAACACCGTAGTTGTGTAGCAAATGCTATAGTCGTAAAGCGAACATCACGATCATAAAGCGAGTCCCTTCATTCCGATGAATATTTTTTTGCGGAAAACCGGCAAAACTCATCATAAATCACAGATATGGAGACCATGGAGCTTGTGTGTGTGTGTGTGTGTGTGTGTGTGTGTGTGTGTGTGTTTGTATGCAGTTGTCAGACCTCTGGAATCAATCATAAATACCTTTGGGATGGGATGGGAGTTTGTTATAAGTGAGTTTTGCTCCATTTCACATTTCTTGCCACAATTGTTAAGTGAATCACTGCAGTTGTTAAATTAGTAACCCGGTTTATTTATTGTTAAGTGAATCTGGTTTCCCCACTGAATTTGCTTGTCAGAAGGTAGCAAAGGGGGATCAAGTGACCCTAGAACTCAGTATTGGTCATAAAGTATGAACCAGTTGCCAAGCATCTGTATTTTGATCACATGACCATGGGGATGCTGCAAAAATTGTAACTGTGAAAAATGGTCATAAGTCCCTTTTTTCACTGCTGTTGTAACTTTGAACAGTCACTAAATGAACTG
>NW_015417932.1:0-1554 GCF_001527695.2 Protobothrops mucrosquamatus | reverse complement strand
TATGCATTGGTCATCTTAGAATATTTAACTATAGACCATTCTAGTCATTGAGAACAGTAATATGTCATCACTTCATCCAGTGAAAAGGCAATTTAGAAAGATTGTTTTGTTTCAAAACCAATAAATGAAATTAAACCTTATTATTAGAAGAGAAAATGCCTTTTCCTCATACTTTCTGCCTTTTATCAGGAAAGTAGAGCTCATGTCCTCATTTTGTTATAAATGCTCTGCAAGAAATCCTCCTCAATGTTGTTTTTCAATATTATTCTAGACATTTTATATACATAAAGAGACATATAAATCCTCTTTGGAATAATATAGTCAATAAGAGTAGACATCAGGAAAACTAATGCAGTTCTCTTCAATTTCAGGAATTTGCTATGAACTTACGAAGTAGAGTTTCGACTGTCAGTGATGTGCCACAGATTCGGACATTGGCTTTTGTTGTTGATGCCTGCAAAGTGCTGGAACAGGCACGAAAAGTAAGTCCCATCTTTCAGTGTATGCTACATTTTTCTGCAGTATTGTCCCCTTCTTTTCAATTCTGCTTTTTTATTTTATACTTTTTATAGCCCCACAAAGGATGTAGAAAGTGTAACACAGAAGGAGGTCCACAGCATGTGCATAGAACTGTATTGAATGATCAGCATTTAAATGAAAGAGTGGAAATAAAAGTATTTGAAAAAAAATGGAGTGAGAGAACAGTGTAAAATTAAGAGGCTAAAATGTTATTGCAACATGATATTTTAGTTCAGTAGAATGCAGAATAATAAGGCATTTGTGGACACTTTCATTCTGTTCAAAGCCTAAATAGTATTTTGTTAAATTTACATTCAAAGCATAGTAATCATGAATGCATCCTGATTTATTCTGAAACAATTCAGCCATTGGCTTAAATTTTAGATACAATTTTCTCCCTAATTTTTTCAAGATTATTTCTCTGCAAATTTCTAAATCCATCCTTCCTTCCTTCCTTCCTTCCTTCCCTCCTTCCTTCCTTCCTTCCTTCCTTCCTTCCTTCCTTCCTTCCTACCTACCTACCTACCTACCTACCGTTCATTTCAGTGAGGATTTAAAAAGAAATGCTATGACACCACATCTTCTACATAAGACGCCAAGTGTTTTTTTCTGTAGATTTACATAAGGGCACTACTATATTAGCTGCTGTGTTTTCAGTTCTCTTCCTAATAATTCCAACCTTGGAATTTGCCTGGGTTGAAATTTTCATTGAGCTGCCCACAAACATTCCAGGATCTGTTTTGGAATCAATCACTGCTTGCTTAGTTCCCATTAATATCTGTATGACATTCAAAATTTTGGGTGCCAAAGTATCATTTTATCATTTTAAAGCCAATTGTGTGTTGGGTAGATTTTAGGTGGGACTCTTTGAATTTCATTCTTTAGTGTATTGCTGGATACAGTTTGGTGAAACTTCACATTTGGCCTTCTTATTCCTTACTTCTAAGACCAACTGGTGATCAAAAAATTAAAATGTAGCAGTCCTAATGCTAACCAGGGACCTCATTTTGAAGATCTTTCCATGTGAAGATTTCC
>NW_015417931.1:0-1554 GCF_001527695.2 Protobothrops mucrosquamatus | reverse complement strand
CAGTGGAACAACCTGCCTCCAGAAGTGGTGAATGCTCCAACACTGGAAGTTTTTAAGAAGAGACTGGACAGCCGTTTGTCTGAAATGGTGTAGGGTTCCTGCCTGGGCAGGGGGTTGGACTCGATGACCTCCAAGGTCCCTTCCAACTTTATTATTATTATTATTATTATTATTATTATTATTATTATTATTATTATTAACTATTTGGAATATATTAATAAAGTAGTAGATGATAGCAGCCTGCCTATATGAGACATAACATCCCATTGCCAGTGACTAAATTACCCTTTCATACAATATACAACCAACTGCTATATCCTTTCTTCATCTGGTAGGCTCTGGAGCAACGCAAGAACTTTCTTTGCAGTAGTTGGGATGAACTGCAGTCCCACAACATCTGAAAGATCCCAGGCTAAGGATGGTTGAGAGGTCTGAATACCCGATACAGACTTTCTGATTCTTTCCTTTTATCTCATGATTTTTTTCTGATCAATGGTTGAATCAAGACCAGAGACATGAAGAATGGTTTTTAAAGACTTAATTATTTAAGTCAGAAATTGAAAATTTCTTCACTTCCAGATTTTGATTTAGTTGGAATGCGTCCACAGGTAGTCCTCTATAGTCCAGCCAAACTAGATGTGCTTAAATCCACAGTGAATTTAAGAAGCTTGCCTGGGTTGTTTCTGTCAGTGCCTGCTGTCGACAAAAAAGAGCTTAGGTGGTAGTTGAAAGGCTCTTTGACCCAAAGATGGGATCAAAAAAACAGAGGTGTGGGGAAGAAGAGAAACAGGCTGTTCCATTGCCTCAGGTCCTCTTCATTTCCATCTAAGGTGGTCATCATTCCATCATAATGATTCAACTGCTTATCCCAGCTGGTTGCTACAAGAGAACCAAAGCCTTTTAAGAATGAGTATCTGAATTTGCTTTCTCCTTTCCCGTGTTTTTGCCTGGGATTGGTCCTAATTTGGACAATTAGGTGGAGGGAATGCATATTAGTTTTGCAGGTGATACAACTGTGTGCACAGGAACAGAAAGGGGCATACATGGGTTGATAATCATACTTGATCTGGTAGTGAAAGAGGATCACAAACTGAGTCTGTGTCAACCATGCAACATGGCTGTCAGAAAAGCAGATATGATTTTAGGCTGCAATTGGTATAAGGAAGATTCCGAGAATTCTGAACTGGTTTTTAACAATGGGCCGTAAATACAATCATGGAATTAGCAGCTAAATCCTAGAAGGAGAGATTGAAGAAACTGGGCAAGTTTAGCCTTGGCAAGAGAAGACAATGGGGATTATGATGGTAGTCTTCAAGGACTTTCAAAGGGGTTGTAGAAAAGAAGACAGAAGGCAATTCTCATATCATCTCAAAAATGCTGGGTGTGAAATAATGATCTTGGGTCATAGCAAGGCAGGCTCTGGGGGAATGTTGCCAAAGCTTCCTCATGACCATAGAGCCAATCTCCTAGAGAGAAAGCTTTCCCTTCCCTGCAGTTGATCATACAGAGGCTACAAAGACATTGGTTGGGGATGTATTAATCTTTTAAACAGAG
>NW_015417930.1:0-1554 GCF_001527695.2 Protobothrops mucrosquamatus | reverse complement strand
TTCCAGACCGGAAATCACTTTCACTTCTTGCTGAAAAGTATCAATCCATCGCCATTTTAAGTTCACTTTCCCTCAATCCATCTCAAGTACAGGGAAGAACTTATTATCCAAGTTAGAGTAGAGTCCAAGATAAAAAGCAAACTTCCAGGGTCGGTTCGTCTGCTTACAAGAAAAACTCACAGTTCGCTTTAAGTTGCAGAGGTGGCGGCGGCTTCTAGCTTCGCTACAGCGAAGGCGTCCTGGATCGCGGAGAAGCCCGGGGCTCCGGAGGAGTTCTCACCTACATCGTCCACAGGGGACGACTCGGGAACTCAACTCCTACCCCGGGCAGCTCACCTATCCCCTTATGCCCAGGGGAAGGGTATCAAGCCGTTTGACAGCTGGTGCTGGCTGTCAAAACGGCTTTTACGCAGAAACAGGCGGGAGGCAGCTACAGCTGCGTCCGACGAGGTCGCCTGCCACCGGAAGTCCCCCAAAGCCTCTGATTTATTGATCTTGCTCTCTTTTGAAAGAAATGTACCATTTTCATAATTAAAAATTAAGATAAAAATTAAATTTTAAAAATCAAAACATGGGAACTTATTAAAGCCTAAATAAAAATGATCTGAAGTCAGCTGCAACAGCAAATTTGCCTAATAACTACTTCTAGTTTCCTAACATTCAATCAAAAGGGAGTTAATCAGTGTTTTCTAGGGAAGACATTCCAAAACAATGAACAAATATCTAGCTTGCAATTTTGATTCATGGGCCTCACTGAAATTTTTGCATGTATGAATGGTTGGGTTGTGATGAATCATAATGTGGCCTGTCTAGTTTTAGCCTAAATGAATGTGAGATTCCAGTCACTTGATGAAGCATCCCCTTATTACAGCAGGATAACTAAGAAGGCTCACCTTATTTCAGGGTTCATTAGGAATAAAAGTGACATGGGAAAAAAAATCACATCTTACATTGCTTGTATAGAAACAAGTTCTGTTTAACTTCTATTAGGAGAGAAGTTTTTTTACCCAAGAAGAACTGTGAAAGAAAGGGAAATTTGTGGTTAGATACTAAGAAGGAAAAAAGGAAATAAAATTTAGTTCAATTTTTCCTAGCCTAGAATTTTTAGATGTGATGGAAATACAAATCTCAAAATTGTGTATTGAGCTACAACCGGCTTGTGATTGCTTCTTTGAAAAATTGTTTTCTGGATATTATATATTTTATCTGTCTGTCTGTCTGTCTGTCTGTCTGTCTGTCTGTCTGTCTGCCTGCCTGCCTGCCTGCCTGCCTGCCTGCCTTGGATTAGATAGTAATCTATCTATCTATCTATCTATCTATCTATCTATCTATCTATCTATCTATCTATCTATCTATCTATCTATCTATCTATCTATCTATCTATCTATCTATCTATCTATCTATCTATCTATCTATCTATCTATCTATCTATCTATCTATCTATCCCTTGTTCAGTCATCTTTTATATCATAACTATTGTATTACTGTATAACTACCAATAAATGGGTGTCTCACAATAGTAACCAATAAAAAAATGTAAAAATTTAAAATATG
>NW_015417929.1:0-1554 GCF_001527695.2 Protobothrops mucrosquamatus | reverse complement strand
AGAGCGCTGTTATAAAACTTTATGTACACTCTTTATGCACATATCTCTCCTTCCTTGGCTGTACAAAAAGATCTGCTTAATATTATTTCTTGCATCTTTAACCTTCTGATTAACCCCTGTCCTTGTAGAGGTTTCCGCCATCTAGCATTCCATTGGATTTAGGCTACAGACATGGATCTATTAGCAATTAGATCTGGAAGAGAACTGTTTTTCAAGAAAGCTCCTTCTCTTATTGACATGGATCAGTCTACTCTCCAAAGCACCTGAAGGCAGGACAAGAAGCAACGGATGGAAATTAACCAAGGAGAGAATCAACCTAGAACTAAGGAGAAACCTCCTGACAGTTAGAACAATTAATCAGTAGAACAACCTGCCTCCAGAAGCGGTGAATGCTCCAACACTGGAAGTTTGTAAGGAGAGACTGGACAGCCATTTGTCTGAAATGGTATAGGGTTTCCTGCCTGAGCAGGGGTTGGACTAGATGACCTCCAAGGTCCCTTCCAACTCTGTCAGTCTGCTATTGTGTTTTAAAAGATTTCAGTGGGAAAGAGGGCCTTCTGGGTAAGGAAAGCATCTATCCCAGAAAATATTCAAATTTCTTCTTTCCCAAATCACAAATTAAAGAGAAGATTCCTTTGTGAACCTCTTGGTAATTTTGCTGAAAAGAACAGAACGGAACGGAACAGAATGGAATGGAATTCTTTATTGGCCAAGTATAATTGAACACACAAGGAATTTGTCTCTGGTGCAGAAGCTCTCAGTGTACACACAACAACAAAGCAATAAGTCATAGATCATAAATCATAATTACAATCATTAATCATAAGGTACAAACAACATGTAATAAATCATAAGATACCAATAGGAGAGGATAGTAGGAAAGATGAGAAGATGAGAAAAGATGAGAAACAGGAATATGAGAAAGATGAGAAGGATAATAGCAATACAGCTCTACTATGTGAATAAGTATCTCTAGGCCTAAGACAGCGCTGTGGGAATTAGATGTTCAGCAGAGTGATGGCATGGGAGAAAAAACTATCTTTGTGTCTAGTTGTTTTGACATGCAGTGCCCTATAGATCAAGGCTTTTCAACCCATGGTACGGGTACCACCTGTGGTACATTGGCACCTGGCAGGTGGTACACAGCCATCCTAGAAAAGTGGTAGTGGGGGAGGGGAATGAGCTGAACCGGTGGCAGCACCGCACAAGCCTGAGCGAGAGATGGCTGGAGCTGCAGGGCTGTCAGGGCTCAGCGGAAGCGCCAGGATCAGTGCCGCTTTCCAGCTGATCGGCTCTTCTTCGGGGCTGTCAGGGCTCAGCGGAAGCACCAGGATCAGTGCCAGGCTCCAACTGGAGCTCGGTGCTGATCCTGGCGCTTCTGCTGAGCCCAGAAGAAGCACCGATCAGCTGGAATGTTGCAGCATCTCCAGGGTCTTGTGATTTACATTCAGATGCTTGGCAACCGATTCATATTTATGACGGTCACAGTGTCCCAGGGTCATGTGAAGTGACCAAAACCTGCTGCAACCACCCAGCAGACGGGGGGGGGGGGAA
>NW_015417928.1:0-1554 GCF_001527695.2 Protobothrops mucrosquamatus | reverse complement strand
GCATGGTGTCTCTGTCTCTTTAAATTGTACATCTTGATATATAAAGGCCTGTTGGAGATTGCTCAGTTCATCTTCTATAACTCCTTGTTCCATAACTTGATTTATTATTAAAGAGTCAATGTGAGGTTCCAAAGTAGCCTCTATTTTATCCAACATTAAATCATAGTCAAGATGTGGATAACTTTCATCCACTGCCACCCAATTTACTTTTGTTCTATAAAATATATCTTCCCTCCAAAGAAAGCTTCTCCTACATTTAAGAAATGAGCCTCTGAAATTGTGAACATTTTTAAGGTATCCCACACTGACTACAGTTCCCAGATAAGTTCATACTGAGATACAGAAATGTCTTCCTCTAATTAATTTGCTTCCCAGACATTTGGAAGTTAGTGACAGGGAAGTTCCCTCTTCTTCCACAAATCTAATTACTTTCTGGAACATGGAGGTTATTATTGTGTTGGTATCTTCCTGATTAGTGATCAAACTTACCAAGGGGCTTCAGAAGATGAAGAGGAAAAAAAAAGGCCAAAGAGATACTGTGGAAGTTCCTGACAATGTCTGGTGACTGTAAGACTATAAGGTGAGTTGAAAGAAGTTGAAATTAAATCCCATCATGAAAAAGAAACCATTTTTTCCAGTGGTAGATTAGCAGATAGCCCTGTTGGTTCTGTAAAGGATGACACTGAATCCAAAAGTGTATATCCACAATTTGGCAGTGCCACCTTCATAGATCCACCTAAATTAACAGATAGAAAGTTTGCCTAGCTGAAGTGTGGGTGTGAGCTTATCACAATATTATCTAGCTTAAAGACTCCCTGGATATTGTAATTGATGCAGAACGAAGCTGCCTGCACACTGATATAAACCTGCTTGGCAGTATGGCATGTACATTGCAAATACTGAATTGGCTTCCAGTAGTGTTATGAGTATGTTCAAGATTCTAATATTAATCTACAAAGCCCTAAAGGGCATGGACCTAGGATAGTGATGGCGAACCTTTTAGAGACCGAGTGCCCAAACTGCAACCCAAAACCCACTTATGTATGGTCAGGTGCTGGGTGGGCATGGCCTATTGGTTGGGTGTGGCCCATTGGATGAGTGTGGCCAATTCTGTGGGCGTGGCCCATTGGGTGGGCATGGCTGCCGTGGTAACTAAAAAGTTCAATCAATCAATTCCAACTTTGCGAGATCTTTTTTTTTTAATTTATTATTAAATTTATTTTATTTATTATTAAATTTTCCCCGTGAGAAGTTGAAATTGATTGATTGATTGAACCTTTTTTTTTTTTTTGCACACAAAAGGTTTTATAAAACCCAGCTGAAGGCCTAGGACTGGGGCAACAGCGTGTGTGCCCATAAAGAGGAATGTGGAATCAGTATTTTAGTTGCTGTCCACACCTTCTGAAAAAAGCTTCTCTCTGAGCTTTGGTTAGTCTCCATTTTAGGCACTTTCTGAAAAATCTGTTAAACATAGCTTGTGAAATAAAAATAATTAGAAGAAGGAGATTCTTTTTTTTCCCGATTGTCTCTACCTGTATGATCTATAAAGGTTAT
>NW_015417927.1:0-1555 GCF_001527695.2 Protobothrops mucrosquamatus | reverse complement strand
GCGAAAGGCAAAGATACCTTAAGCACCCTAGTCCCGAATGTATCCGATTAGTACCGTCCCACCAAAGAAAAAGAAATAAATTTCCTTGCCGAGCAACAGGGCGTAGTCTTCTGCTTCCAGCCAGGGGGTGCAAATCTGGATGTGCTTGAAGTGCAGAGTAGCCATCAGCTTGGTGTAATGGTCCTTCAGAGGCCCTTTGCCTTTTATAAGAAAAGCACATGTAAGGAAAAGTTGACAGAAGAAAATATTCATAGCTCAGGGTTGAATTGAGGGGTCCTCGGTGCTCTCTGAGCTTGGAGGCTTTCTTGCAGACGTTTTTTACACAACTAATGCAGCACTCTTTCGAATTACTATTCTTTTACATTTTAGCATTTAATGACCATGGGCCTTACGGTTTAAGGATTCGTATTATAGTACAGCTAGACCATGCTGTGCTTTGCTCATGGGTAACTCGCAGATTGGATGCCAAATTGTGATTTTTAATATAGATTTTAACTGTTATTTATTATTTTATTTTAGAATTGTTTACCGGATATTCCTTAGGTGTGTTTTTAACTTGTCTCTGGTCTTTGACTGTAATAAACTTACTTGAAACTTGCAGATGTTACATTACTAAGGTAGGTAGCATCATCAGTGTTAGTAGGGGGTGGGGTTTGCTCTCATTCTAAATCAGGGGTCTTCAAACTTGGCCCTTTTATGACTTGTAGACTTCAACTCCCAGAATTCCTCAGCCAGGCATGCTGGCTGAGGAATTCTGGGAGTTGAAGTCCACAAGTCATAAAAGGGCCAAGTTTGAAGACCCCTGTTCTATATGTTAGTAGCTTGCCCTGTCAGTGTTGGGTGGGAGTGGTCTTGGTGGGTTCTTGTTTGGGCTGTTGTTTACTGTTAACTTGTTTGTCTAGCTTGGTAGTTCCTTGATTGGGGTGTTGTTATTTGCTTCTTGATTGGGGTCTAATGTTAATCATGGTGTTAATCTCTGCTCAACTAGGTGTTGATTGCTGGTGAGGAGATGTCTTGATCTTCTCATTCCTTTTGGGATGTCTGATTGTCTCTTTTGAATGGTATGTAGATATTGTTTATCTCTTTGTGCCTGTGGAAGGTTGTTTGGACCGAGTGCCAGGCTTCCAGGAACTCTCTAGCATTTTTACAATTGGCTTGGTTTAGGATGCTCACCGTTCCCCAACTGAAACTATGGGGGAGTCTGTCCAGGTGTTGTGAAAGTAACAATTTTCATCACGTCTTCCGACTGTTACTTGGTGTTTGTGGATGCGGTCATGAACTGAAAGCAAACCCCACTCTCTTCTAGCACCGATGATATTACCTAGTTTGGTAATGAAACATCTGCAAGGAAGCAACCATACTCAGAGAGCACCAAGGAAAAGCTCTTCTTCAAAAAGGTTGTGGGACAAAGTATCATTTTTATAACCTGGTATTATAAATACTCAGAGCAAGAACTGATGTCATTCAAGCAGCTGAATGTTAGATGCTCCCACCGCTAAATTAAAGCATTTTATGCAGCAGCTCAAAATGTTGGAAGAAACAAAGGCTGGTTTTT
>NW_015417926.1:0-1555 GCF_001527695.2 Protobothrops mucrosquamatus | reverse complement strand
GCAGGACAAGAAGCAACGGATGGAAACTGATCAAGGAGAGAAGCAACCTAGAACTAAGGAGAAACTTCCTGACAGTTAGAACAATTAACCAGTGGAACAACCTGCCTCCAGAAGTGGTGAATGCTCCAACACTGGAAGTTTTTAAGAAGAGACTGGACAGCCATTTGTCTGAAATGGTGTAGGGTTTCCTGCCTGAGCAAGGGGTTGGACTCGATGACCTCCATGGTCCCTTCCAACTTTATTATTATTATTATTATTATTATTATTATTATTATTATTATTATTATTATTATTATTATTATTATTATTATTATTATTATTAGTCTCCTGCTTGAACAGGGGATTGGACTAGATGACCTCTAGTTCCCTTCCAATTCTGTTATTCTGCATTCTGTAATCATCCACTGATTGTCTCCAATCTGGGTCTTGTTTATCCAGGCTCATTCCTCCGTTGAAAAGGCAGGGTTGATTTCCCTCGTGAAAGTCAGGTTTCTGCGGGTTGACGAGAATTTCGCCTTGAGAGGTGAAACGCTGGGCAAAGCCGTGCAAGAGGACCGAAGCCGTGGCTTGGTACCTATCTTTGTAAGTTGTTGCTTGTTCTCTCTCTCTCTTTGGGCAATACAATACTGCTCCATCACATCTGAAGAGCAGCAGAGTCCTCCTTCCATTCTGTCACAGAGTTAAAGGGAGACTTGCCTTGTCCACTACTTAGGACAGTGATGGCGAACCTTTTAGAGACCAAGTGCCCAAACTGCAACCCAAAACCCACTTATGCATTGTCGAGTGCCGGGTGGGTGTGGCCAATTGGGTGGGTGTGGCCCATTGGGTGGGCATGGCCCGTTGGGTGGGTGTGGCCCATTGGGTGGGCGTGGCTGTGGTGCTAACGGCAGACTGGGTGGGACTAAAAAGTTCAATCAATCAATTCCAACTTTGCAAGTTCTTTTTTTTCCCCGCGAGAAGTTGAAATTGATTGATTGAACCTTTTTTTTTTGTACACGGTGGCGGAGGCCTAAAGCGAAAAGGTTTTATAAAACCCAGCTGAAGGCCGAGGACTGGGGCGACGGTGCGTGTGCCCACAGAGAGGGCTCTGAGTGCCACCTATGGCACCCGTGCCATAGGTTCGCCACCACTGACTTAGGACCTTTCAAAGTTACAAAAAAAAAAGATACTTACAACCTACATTTATGGCCATTTGCTGATGGATCAGTACATTTAACCAATAAATATCATTGTTTTGATTAAGTTTAATTCCTAAATAAAAATCCTTTCCCTTTTTCAAATTGCAATAACATAGGCAGCTGATATGAGAAAGTATGTATATCAGCCAACAGAAAACTAAGGTACAAAAACAGGGGAAAAAAATTAAAAACGGATAATGAGTACGGGAAGAGCTAATCACACCAAGACAGACTGAAAAGTGTTTAATTAGAAATGTAAGTCTATATAGATAATTAGATTATAATTAGAACACTTGGAATTAAGGAGAAATTTCCTGACAGTGAGGACAATCAACCAGTGGAACAGCTTACCCCCAGAAACCGTGGGCAATCCATCA
>NW_015417925.1:0-1555 GCF_001527695.2 Protobothrops mucrosquamatus | reverse complement strand
AGTCAGTCACCCACGTTAATGCACAAGAGTCATAATAAAGTGTCAAATTTGGTACTTTAAGTCCTCCACGTTCTCTGCTATCTTGGATAATCTTAAATTTAACTCTCGCCTTCTTGCCTTCCCAAATAAAACGATTCAAATCTCTTTGCCATTCTTTCAAGTTAAGTTCATTTTTTAAAATAGGTATCATCTGAAATAAAAAAAGAAACTTAGGCAAAATGTTCATTTTAATGGCCGCTATACGACCCAGCAAAGAAAGCTGTAGTTTTTTCCACATTAATAAGTCCTTTTGTACCGTTTTCCACAATCTTTCATAATTATTCTGGTACAATTTCGCGTTGGAGGATGACAAAAAAAATCCCAAATATTTGACTTTATTGACCACTTCAAATCCTGACATTTGCGTAAGTTGATCTTTGTCTCTAACAATCATATTCTTAGTAAGAATTTTAGTCTTATTCACATTGATTTTAAATCCAGCCACTTTACCATACTGATGCAGCTCTTGCAACAAAAATTCCAGTGATTCGATTGGTTGAGTCAATGTAAAAACTAAGTCATCAGCAAAAGCTTTAAGTTTATATTCTTTAGTAGAAATCTTTAGGCCTTTAATCATTGGAGATTCTCTAATTCTGGACAACAAGATTTCCAAAGACAGTATAAATAATAATGGAGAAAGTGGGCAACCTTGTCTGGTACCTTTTTGTATATCTATAAGTTCCGTCAAATCTCCATTAATAATTATTTGAGCACATTGTTTTTGATAGATCGCTTTTATGGCTGTCTTAAATTGATTTCCAAAATTCATATAATCCAACATTTTGTTTAAAAACTGCCAGTTCAATTTGTCGAAGGCCTTCTCCGCATCTAAAAAAATGAAGGCCGATGGCACTTGATTATTCTTATCCAAGTATTCCAGTAGATTTACAATTTTTCTAATATTATTCTTCATGTATCTTCCGGATATAAAGCCAGTTTGGTCGTCATGTATATAATATTGCAATATCTGCATCAGTCTATTGGCCAAAATTTTTGCAAAAATTTTATAATCCACATTCAGCAGAGAAATAGGTCTGTAATCCTTAAGTTCCAAAACCTCCTTCTCATCCTTCGGTATCAAAGATATAAAAGCTCTTGTCCAGGACTGTGGTATTTGTTCTCCCAACATAATTCTATTAAATAATATTTTTAGGGGTTGAATCATTTCAGCTGACAATGATTTATAATAAATTGCTGTCAAACCATCTGTACCAGGGGCTTTACCAGCTTTCAATTGTTTAACTGCATTTAAAATTTCATCTGCAGTAATCTCTTCATTCATAAGTTTCTGTTGTTCTAATGTAAGTTTATAAGTAGATGATGATTGTAGATATTTGTCAATATCCTCAGTTTTTATGCTCCCTGAAGAATATAAGTGTGAGTAGAATTCTGTAAATGCTTTCTTAATCAGTTCTTGTTGGTATACCTCACGACCCTTAACCAAAACTTTTGATATAACTCTAGCTTTTTGTCTCTTGCGTAATTGGTAAGCCAACCATCTTCCTGGTTTATTTGC
>NW_015417924.1:0-1555 GCF_001527695.2 Protobothrops mucrosquamatus | reverse complement strand
ACTTTCTTACCATTGTCTGGAGCTAGTGGAAGCTGAAATTCAAAGTATCTACATATTGTTCAATTTTAGGGCATTTTCTAAGGCATTCTAGGGCAATTTTCCTTAACCTGGCATTCTCCAAAATGTACTAGACTTCCTGACATTGTTATAAAGATTCTAATATCGCTAACGTAGAGGACAGCATCCAAACATAATTTTCTAATACAAAACTTTTATTTTTATCTCAAACAAAATCAGATAAATTTAACTAACCTCTCTTGACCAGCAGTATCCCAAAGCTGTAGCACGGTAGGTTCTCCATCAACAATGAGTCTCTTCATTTGAAAGTCAACCCCTTAAAATAAATAACATCTTTTAATGCACTGCATTGCCATCTTTTAATTCAGTGAAGGTTAAGAATCTGGAATTTATCTGTAGGATTAAACCTAAAAATATAATCAGGGTTAAATAAGTGAGTAAATACTGAGAATTCTGAGGCAAGAACAGGAGCTCCCCCCCCCCTCCCGCACAATGCTTGGATCTTGAACTGCCAACCTTCCAGTTGACAAGCCCAATGTCTAGAACAGGGGTAGTCAACCTTGGCTCTTTTATGACTCGTGGACTTCAATTCCCAGAATTCCCGAGCCAGCTTAGCTGGCTCAGGAATTCTGGGAGTTGAAGTCCACAAGTCATAAAAGAGCCAAGGTTGACTACCCCTGGTCTAGCATGACAAAACGATATAATGAAGTAAAGAACTATGTTGCACCATCTGGCTGTTTGTCTGCTTCCAAATATGAGAAATAACTTCCCCCTCACAGAATTAAGTCTTTGGCTCTGCTTCCAACATATAACATTTGTCCATCAGCTTCCTAGGTCCGGAGAGCAATAAAATCACTGTCCTGGCAACGTTACCACTAAAGGGACAACTGAAAATGGAAGTGCTCCTTTTGGGAGATATTTGAGATTTCAACATTTCATTTTCATGTGCATGTAGGTTCTGGAAGAAGGCTAAACCTGGGCTGCTAGTTATTGTAGCTTGAAGTTAGGAAACATAAAAAAAAAGTGTGTGGGGGAGACAAGAGAGGAAAAAAGTGGTCTGGGAATAAGCATTAAACGCCAGTTGAAGAGGCATGCTGTGGAAGGAATTCAAGGAATTTCAGCTGATGGGGTCCCAGAGAAGAGCCTTTTCTGCCTTGGTTCCTGCCCTTTGGAACATCGTGCCCCTCGCCAAGATGAGAGCCCCACCCACCCTTTTGACCTTCCCTAAGGGACTAAAGATCTGGCTCTGCCAATTGGCCTGGGGTCCCAACGGAGATGTATCATTCTGGAGGTGGCTACTGGATTACAAAAGACCCCATCTCTCCCTGTGTACTTTGTGTTCGCCTCCTCCCTATCTTTTAATGGTTATTTATTTATTATTGTTATTTTTTGTTTTATTTTATTTTTTATTAGTTCTAATGTTTGTATACCGCCCAGAGATATGTCTGCATGAGATAGGCAGCAGAGAAAGAAAGAAAGAAAGAAAGAAAGAAAGGAGGGAGGGAGGGAGGGAGGGAGGGAGGGAGAGAGAGAGAGA
>NW_015417923.1:0-1555 GCF_001527695.2 Protobothrops mucrosquamatus | reverse complement strand
CCATCAAAGGTTAGGCTGAGGGTTAGGATCAGGATATTTGTCAGACTAGAGCCGGAAGGGATCTTGGAGGTCTTCTAGTCCAACCCTCTGCTCAAGCGGGAGATTCTACATCAATTCAGACAAGTGGCTGTCCAGTCTCTCCTTAAAAACCTCCAGTGATGGAGCACCCACAGCCTCTGAAGTTCCACTGGCTGATTGTCCTCACTGTCAGGAAGTTTCTCCTTAGTTCCAGGTTGCTTCTCTCCTTGATCAGTTTCCACCTGTTACTTCTTGTCCTGCCTTCAGGGGCTTTGGAGAACAGATTGATCCCCCTCTTCTTTGGGGCAGCCCCTCAGATACTGGAATACTGCTATCATGTCCCCCCCCCCCCCCCCAGACCTTGTTTTCTCTAGACTGGCCTAACCCAAGTCCCGCAGCCTTTCTTCATATGTTTTTGTCTCCCGGCCCTTAATCATCCTAGTTGCTCTTCTTTGCACTCCCCCCCCCCCAAAGTCTCAACATGTTTTCTGGAATGTAGTGACCAAAACTGGATGCCTTATTCCTGGTGTGGCCTTACTAAGGTTTTATAAAGCGATACTTTATAAAAACATAGTAAGCACACATTGGATTCCTGTTCTGGATCAAACGTCTGTGCAGTTTTCACTCTGCTAGATGCACGAATGAGGAGAGTCTGGCCTTATAAAGCAACACAGCCAGTTAAGTCTTCTACCTGAGAGCTTTCAGTCTCTTAGAGCAGGGGTCCCCAAACCCCAGTCTGTGGACCAGTACTGGGCCACGGCATGCCAGCAACTGGTCCGCACAAACAAGCAAAGTCCCATCTGCGGGATGCAGGCAGCACACAAAAGCACGCACTGCCGGTCCGCGGAAAAATATCTCTCCACAGAACTGGTCCCTGGTGCCCAAAAGGTTGGGGACCTCTGTCTCAGAGGCTGTTGGAGATACTTCCCCACAGAGACAAAGCGGAGGGAGTCTTGGTCTCTGCAGAAGCAACTGGGCCTGGTCCCTGTTGGATTCCTCCAGGGAGGTGTGCTGATGGATGCTGGGGGGAGGGGAATCGAAAGACATTTCAGGGTTGCCTACAAGGATCCCAGGTACATTTCCCAAAGGAGCTTCCACTTTAGCAGCCTCTGCTCAGAAGGCACCCTAAATCTCACAGCCAAGCTGACAACTAACTGACTTGTGAAAGCACAATAATTATGGCCAAAGTCTGTGCATCTTTTCTGGAATTATGTATCCTGTACATTGCATATTTCAGGGAGATGACTAGGCCCCCCTCCCCCTCCAGAGCAGCACTGACCAGGACTGAGCTTTTCCTCCCTCCCTCCCTCCCAGGGCCAAGCAAGCCGAGTTTTGCAGTTATTATTATTATTATTATTATTATTATTATTTAATTTCTATACCGCCCTTCTCCCGCAGGACTCAGGGCGGTGCACAGCATATTAAAAACAGATACAATAACAATATACAAAAATAAAACCCTTCTAAAACCAAATTAAAAACCAAATATTAGAGGCTGTGTTCCAATTAAAATTATACTTAAAATCGTCCCTAAATA
>NW_015417922.1:0-1555 GCF_001527695.2 Protobothrops mucrosquamatus | reverse complement strand
CCCCGCTGGGAGCAACCCCCCGGAGCCTTTGCTGAGTGGGCCAGCCCTCCCGTAAGCCGCAGCCCCGAGAGAGCAGCCCCTGCGATGTCCAGCCGGCGCAACCGTTGGCCAAGCAGCAGCAGAGCCGGAGATGGAAGGTCAGTGGCAGGGGGGGAGGGAGGGAGCTCTGAGTCCGCAGAGCACCGCCGCGAAGTGGCTGAGGGGCAGGTGATTCTCCCCCCCCCCCCGGCTTACTTGTTCCAGTCTCGGCTGGGGCATCGCTTCCTGGGCCGCTCCCTGGGCAGCCGAACCAGCCACATGTCTCCCCGTGCTGGGCGGCAGTCATGGCTGGTGCGGTGGCCAGTGGGAGCATCACTCCCCGGGAAGCCGAACCGGCCACATGTCTCCCCAGCCCGGGCTGGACGGCAGTCACGCATGAAGCTTGCCTGGCTGCCGCAGGGCTCTCCGCCGCCCGGCCCCACCTCGGCCCCATCGGTGGCACCTTCCTCGGGCACTTTCAGGGAGCCGCCGCTGCTGCCCTCGTTGCTGCAGGAGAAGGAGACCTTGGGATGCGAGGGCGGCGGGGCTGGCGGCGATCGGGACCCCCCCTCGTCGGCACTCCCCGTTGCCGGTGCGGCCGCCCATGGTGCACTCGGCCTTGGCGCCCTCCTCCTAAGACGGCGAAGTGGCTGAGGATGCGGCGGGGGCGGCGGCCGGGCCAGGGGCAGAGACGGGGACCCCGACGATGCTGCAGTGGCTGCCACCAGAGCCGCTGCCTCCCGTCCTGCTCCCCCTCCCTGCCCGTTTGGCTGAGGACGCAATGGGGCCACTGCCACTGGAGCTGCTGCCTCCCGTCCTGTTCCCCCTCCCTGCCCCTCCCTGCTTGTTCGGCTGAAGAAGCGATGGGGGGGCGGCCGGGAGCTTCTACCTTCCGTCCTGCTCTCCCCGCCCGTTCAGCGCCATCTGCCTTTCATTCTCTCTCTCTCTCTCTCTCTCCTAACCTGGAGGGAGAGGGAGAGAGAGAAAGAGGAAAGAAAGAGAAGAGAAAGAGAGGAGAGAGGGAAAGAGAAAAAGTGGAAAGAGAAAGAGGAAAGAGAAAGGGGAAAGAGAGAGAAAGTTAGAGGAAAGAGAGGAAGAGAAGAGAAAGAGGAAAGAAAGAAAAAGAGAAAAGAGAAAAAGGAAAGAGAGAAAGAAGAGAAATAGAGGAAAGAGGAAAGAGAAAGAGGAAAGATGGAAAGAGAAAAGAAAGAGAAAGAAAGGAAAGAGAGAAACAGGGAAAGAAAGAGAGGAAAGAAAGAGAAGAAAAGAGGAGAAAGAGGAAAGAGAGAAAGTTAGAGGAAAGAGAAAGAGGAGAGGAAAGAAAGGAAAGAGAGGAAAGGAAGAGAAAGAAAGAGGAAAGAGAAAGAGAAGAGAGGAAAGAGAGGGAAAGAGAAAGAGAGAGAGAAAGAGAGAGAGGAAAGAGAGAAAGAGAAAAGAAAGAAAAAGAGGAAAGAGAAAGGGAGAGGAAAGGGAGAGAAAAGAAAGAGAAAGAAAGCAAGAGGGAGAGGAAAGAGAAAAAGAGAAAAGAGAAAAAAGA
>NW_015417921.1:0-1555 GCF_001527695.2 Protobothrops mucrosquamatus | reverse complement strand
TTCTGAAATCACTTCATTATTTATATGTTCTTAGGAGTTCCTGTGATAATTATGATGCTGTGGGTTGTCCATAGATTCTTTTAAAAATGAAAGAAAGGAAAGTCAGTAAAACTATTAGGATGGCAGTGAAATAGCAGTTCAACTGAAGGGAATTCCTAATAAGCTGCATTTGCATAGAAAGCTAAGTTTGTCTAGCTTTGTGACTAATAGATATGCTAAACCGTAATGCAGTATGGTTTACTGAATAGTGTGAATCAGATTATTTTGATTTACAATTTCTGGTGTTATTCTTATCACTCAGTGCACAAACTTCCAGATTGGTTGAGATTTATTTATTTATTTATTTATTTATTTATTTATTTATTTATTTATTTATTTATTTATTTATTTATTTATTTATTTATTTATTTATTTATTTATTTATTTATTTATTTATTTATTTATTTATTTATTTATTTATTTATTTCTGATTATTCAAGCTCCAAAATGTTTCTTTTGTAACTGCCAAAAGCAATGTCTCCAGTTAGACTTCCAGCTTCCAAACATGATTCAGCAAATCGCATTCCCAGAGAAAATCTGGATTTCTGTGCCGTGTCCCACTAGAAAAAGATTCCACTCTTCACTGATAACTGAATAACAAATTGTGTTGTGGATGTGAAAATGGTAGAATAACATCCCAAAGTAAACCAAACCTTTCTTTTCTTTTTCCTTACGAAGGGAGCTCTATAATCCTGGAATCTGGGAACGTTAATGATTATGAAGTCGTGTATCCACGAAAAGTCACTGCATTGCCCCAAAGAGCAGTTCAGCCAAAGGTAAGAGAATGATCTTTGTTTCATCAACAACTTATTTCTTGTCAGCCCACAGAAAGTTTGATATTCCTTTTCTGCCATCTAACGGTTATCTGAATTTTGGATTGCAATCTACGTTCCTTCTTGCATTATTTATTTATTAATTAAACAAATGTATATGGCCTCCCAATACACACAAAATTGAGGAGACTCCTGGCAATTTACAAACAGATTTTCCTAATATTAATAGGTTACTATAACTAATAAAGTGTTGGGAGACCCCTAGCCGTACAGTGAGGAGGGATCAAGCCATGAGTCATTTCATAGCTGCAACAGATCTAGGACTGACATCCTCCACTACCCCAAGATATTCCATTAAAGTTTATCTATCTGTTCTGAGGAGAAGGGAAGCAGTCTAGGGAGATTCCTGTATTATAGGCAGAATACAGTAAAGTACTGTAAATTTAAATTCTACATGTGTGGATCTGGTTACCTGTGCCTAACATAAATTTGCTATTAATAGGTAACTTTGAGGGATTTCTTTTCTTTTTTATGCTCTTTGGTTATCCTTCATAAAAGCTGTGACAACTGTGAACCATAAGATTTCAAATTATCCTTTCTAGCTTCCCAGAATGCATCACTTTGAAATATAAAAGTTGTGTTTCTAGGTGAAGATGGTATAGTGGTCACAGCTCAAGATTAGTTCTAAGAACCAGATTCAAGTCTATCACTGGATGACTTTTGAGTCCGTCTCTCTGTCCCAG
>NW_015417920.1:0-1555 GCF_001527695.2 Protobothrops mucrosquamatus | reverse complement strand
TATCACTCTTCTTTCTCCACCCAGCAATCCTCTTTTCAGTCATTTTCATTGACAGTTCCTAACTTATCTGCCCCCATTAGCCTTTACTTGGACACATCTGTCTACTTCATGTCACAATTGTTGGCATTCAAGCACCAGATGGGCAAAACAAGGAAAACTCAGTGTATATGTAAGGATCTGTCATTGACCAGCCTGATTTCTGATTGAATGATTGACTGGCTGACTGATTGGATTGCTCTGCAGCTATTCCCAAGAGCCTCGAAGCAGCTTTTTGGATGATCGGTTTATAGCACGATAAATGCACAGTTGTTAATAATTTGTTGCATAGATTCCAGATGTCTTTCTCTTAAAGATGTGCTTCTGTTGTGGAACAATCATATTTTTCCACACTTAAAACCAGAATATTTGATCATAGGAGGAAAAACTATTTTTCCCCACTTAGTTCATCAATAGATTTCATAATGTCACAAGCAACAGTTGGATAGTGCTTAGAGCATTTCTAGTGAGATACACCAAGTCCTTCCCCAATTGCAATCTCATGAACTGTTGAATATTGATGTAACCATTTTGAAAATATTGGCTTGTGGCTGTGTGTTCTTTTTACATTAAGAAATGTTCATCCAGCTCTGATAAAAAAAAACAGCATTGTGAATATCTCACACATATTATCTTTATTTCAAAAGCCTTTACTAGATTTTAAAAACAAATCTGGGATTCCAACTATGCAAAACCAATGCTTACAAAACAAATGAATACCCAAACTATAGCTTGGTTCCGGTTTTAATCTAACTTAAAGCACATCCATTGGAAATGATTATATTTTAGTCAATTTTGATTTCAGGAAGTCTCTTCTGACTTTGAGTCCATCTGGATCAAATTCTCTAATGACAATGTCCTTCACAGAAGGCATGCAAAGCCAGGGAAGGTGTAGATTACTGGAGATGTTATTCTGTAGAGCAGGGGTGTCAAACTCGATTTCACTGAGGGCCACATCAGCATTACGGTTGCCCTAGGGGGCCGGGTGGGTGAGGCTAGAGTGGGTGCAGCCTACTGGGTGGGTGTGGATGGAGTGGGTGTGGCTACTGGGTGGGTGTGGCCAGTTCTACATCATTCGCGTCAAGGGTGCCTGTGGGGGCCTGGGCAGGAGTGGGACAGATCTGAGGGTCTCTGGCAGAAAGGGGTGAGACTGGGGCAAGTGCCAAGGCATGGTCCACCAGGACATGGTGGACCATGGTGGACCATGGCTCCCTGCTATGTATCAACGGCCCTGCCTGAGCTGGCTGACGTGATAGCCGGGGTGGCGGTTGGAACCCCCAGACTTATGGTCTTGGGGGATTTCAACCTTCCATCAGCGGACGAGACGTCGGCGGCAGCTCAGGAGTTCTTGGCTTCCATGACGGCCTTGGACTTGACCCAGTTAATTCAGACCCCCACTCACACGGGTGGACACACACTGGATCTAGTTTTTGTCTCTGGCCAGTGGCAGAGTGATCTGACAGTAGGGGAGATAGTGGTTGAGCCCTTGTCATGGTCAGATCATTCTCTCCTAAGGTTG
>NW_015417919.1:0-1555 GCF_001527695.2 Protobothrops mucrosquamatus | reverse complement strand
GCATAATTACCTTAAAGAATCCTTTAATGAGTTACATAATCCGGCACGAACGAAGTAAAGCCAAAAACTGAAACACCCCCCCATCCTAGCTCTCGCGACAAGCACAACTCCCTCCCTCCTTTCACAGTCATCAATCATATGCTCCAATTAAACAGAGGTGTGAAACTTCTTCTCGTCTCATCTGTTATTACAAATTGCTTCTGCTTTGACCTTGGCTGTGCTATGCTAAGATAATGTAGTTATTCACAGGCATTTCTCCCCCCTCATCTGGCCCGCAATGCCTGCTTTTGCTCTTGAGGCAATATGTAGACTAAATAGATATGTTTGCTTCTTCACTTATGTCAAGCAATAACATCCAATGTTAGCAGACTTGACAGAGGCATCCTTAGTCCCTAGCACTACAGAAACGAGCCAGGAATCCCACATTCCTTCAGGAAACACGGGAATGAACTCACAGGGGTTAGATAACTCCAGTGAGGGCTGGTCAACCAGGTTTAACAACCAACAGGGCCCGGACTGCTCAATTACTGGAGACGGGCTGGAAAGCCAAGCTGAAGTCACTGGTCATTCACAGGGCACTTCACCTAGAGCAAACGGCCACGGGAATAACAATACAAACTCTCCAGGTCTGAGAAGGTCACTCAGGGCAAGAGGCCCTCCCAAATACCTAGCCGATTACGCAAGGTGAACAGGTACATAGCACGAGCTGACTGAATGTGCTGGCGGGTTGTATTTAAATAAAACAAGGTCGGGGGGGTCACTGGATCTGGTTCAAAGGAACAGTCCCACACCTTATACATTGTGTAACTTTATTTCATTATTAATTATATTACCATCTATAGGATGGCGTCCATGGGGGCGCAATCTTATTTCATCCAGGGGGAAGGGGTGTTGTGTCCTGAGCCTGCAAGAGGCAGGCTCGGGACGTTGCAAGAGTCCCGGGCATTTGCAGAAGCTGCCCGGGACCAGACTGAGTGGCGCCAGCCTTGTGCGCATGCGCAAGGCGGGAAAAGCCCGCCTCATGATTGGTTGAACTTGCCCGGGGATCAGAGGGTATAAACAGAGGCCTGCGTGCCTCTGCTCGGGTTGTTCGTAGAGTGGAGCAAACAATAAAGACTTGTTGGAGATGATTCGTCTCAAGCGCCATTATTCCCAGGACTTAACAGTTTGCCATTGCCTATTTCTTAGGGCTAAGAGAGAATAATTGGTCACCCAGCTGCTTTGTGCCTATGACAGGACTAGAACTCACAGTCTCCCATATTCTAACCTGGTGCCTTCACCACTACAGCAAACTGGCTTTCATGTGGTCAACAAATCACAATGATATCAAAATGGCAACAACTTACAACATGACACCATCATGACATTGTGACCCTCTGGCATAGATATGTAAGTCACCTTGTTTGCCATCATCAGAGACTTGTCATTGGTATTCCACCTTGCCCCCCTCCCCAGAACCCTTTGATTTTGGCTCTGGCATTATTTGAGCTAACACTTTCCTGCACAATAGTTGCCATTGGTGCAGGAAGGCTTGAAAATGTGTAACCTTCCTCCC
>NW_015417918.1:0-1555 GCF_001527695.2 Protobothrops mucrosquamatus | reverse complement strand
CGAAGCTTGCTTCGTTTGGGAAGCGAAGGCTGAAAAGTTACCGGCTCGGTTGAAATCGGCGTAGCGTTCCCTGAGCAGAAAAAGAGAGTGGGACCTAAGTTGTCTGAATATACGTTTTTGTTTCGGAGGGTGGCAATTCCGCCATTAGTGTGGGTCGCTGTTTCGGGAGTTCTGACAGCTTGAACGTTGTCTTGGGGGGGGTTCGAGCCTGCCCTTGTTTCGGCGAGGATCAAAGCGGAGGTGGCGATTGCCATGGCGACAGGTTGAAAGACTTGGCTTACTTTTTAGTCTCCTCCCCTTCAGACGCTTAACGAGCCTAGGCGGCATCAAGCCATAATCTGCACATTATGCCCGCCCGACCCCCCCCCCCCCCAAAATCTCTCTGTTCGGGACTATACGACTGGATTCCAGAATTGGTTCGGTTTGAAAGGAAAGGTTTTATCGTTTGCCTCAACGTACGTGGCAAGCCTACAGTGGGAAAAGGTCAACCTCTTCTCCAAAGCACCTGAGGGCAGGACCAGACATAAGGATGGAAACCTATCATGGAGAGATCCAACCTAGAACTAAGGAAAAATGACCTGAGAGTGAGAACAATTAACCAATTTATTAAGGCACCGCTTGCCTTAATAAAAGACAAGTTGCGGTTCTATCAGATTAACACATGAGTCAGTTACTGCTACTGCAGTATGTACTGCTACAGTACATGTACTGCTACTTCATGTACTGTACATGTACTGCTACTACATGTACTGTACATGTACATGTACATGTACTGCTACTACATGTACTGTACATGTACATGTACATGTACTGCTACTACATGTACTGTACATGTACTGCTACTACATGTACTGTACATGTACTGCTACTACATGTACTGTACATGTACATGTACTGCTACTACATGTACATGTACATGTACTGCTACTACATGTACTGTACATGTACTGCTACTACATGTACTGTACATGTACTGCTACTACATGTACTGTACATGTACATGTACTGCTACTACATGTACTGTACATGTACATGTACATGTACTGCTACTACATGTACTGTACATGTACTGCTACTACATGTACTGTACATGTACATGTACTGCTACTACATGTACTGTACATGTACATGTACTGCTACTACATGTACTGTACATGTACTGCTACTACATGTACTGTACATGTACATGTACATGTACTGCTACTACATGTACATGTACATGTACTGCTACTACATGTACTGTAGCTACTGCAGTAGCAGTACATGTACTGCTACTGCAGTAGCTACAGCTACTGCTACTGCATGCAAGAACATCTTTTAATTGTTAATTAAGTTATCCATATTAATAACTAGTTAGGGTGATCCCGGATCTCCCCTCCTTCCGCCGCGCCCTTAAGACCTGGTTATTTCAGCAGGCAGGACTGGCCTAGGGGTATTTTAAAGGGGTTTTAAATTAAATTTTTAGTAGAAGCGGCCAAATTTGAATAGTTATTTTTAATCTTTTTTAAATTTTGTATTGTACTGTACCATTGTTTTAAACTGGCTGTAAGCCGCC
>NW_015417917.1:0-1555 GCF_001527695.2 Protobothrops mucrosquamatus | reverse complement strand
AAAGTGTCAAATTTGGAGCTTTAAGTCCTCCACGTTCTCTAGTATCTTGAATAATCTTAAATTTAACACGAGCCTTCTTGCCTTCCCAAATAAAGCGATTCAAGTCTCTCTGCCATTCTTTCAAGTTAAGTTCATTTTTTAGAATAGGTATCATCTGGAACAAGAAGAGAAACTTAGGTAAAATGTTCATTTTAATGGCAGCAATACGACCCAGCAAGGAGAAATGAAGTTTTTTCCACATTAATAAGTCTTTTTGTACTGATTTCCACAATTTCTCATAATTATTCTGGTAGAGTTTCATGTTAGAGGAGGATAAAAAAATTCCCAAGTATTTAACTTTACTATCCATCAGATCTTAATAGGGATAAGAAAGATGCCTCATACCAAGCCTGATTCTTTGTCTAGTGGGGTCAAAACTGTACTAATTTGATTAGCAGCAGCACTCCAAACTTCAAGCAGAGTTCTTTCCCATCAACACTCTTAGAGTTTTCTTTCATAAATATGGAGATAAAGTTGCCAGGTACACCATGTGCCCTACCATCAAGAAACTTCTAGTAGAATTCCCAGTACTGCTGAGAGACAGATTAAAGTCACCTTATAGTTTAATTATCATCCTGCATTAATATTTTCTTAGGACTCCATTGGGGAGCAGTTTCATATTTTAGTTCACAATCTGTTGTTTAGGAGGAAGGCAATAGGCTGTTCTGAATTACTTCTGAGACACAAGTTGGTCATAGCTGATTTTTTTTAAAAAAAAAATGTAGTTATACATGATGTGGGAATGTTGACAATAAAGTTCAAGACAGATGAGCACAGATTTCTAGTATCAAACTGAAGATTTATACCTATCTCAGAGGGTTTGAGATACTTCTGTCCAATCTTTCATGGTCTTGGATATATAATGAATTAGAAAAAGTATATAATTTTTAGGAGGCAAGTATCCATTTATTGCTTTCCTAGTAGCTGCATCAAGGGCAGAATGTTGTATACTGTTCTGAATCTCTACCCAGAATTGGAGTATATAAAATAATCTCTGAGAATGAATATGCTTGCAGGGTATTTCATTCCACCTCTCTCCTTTTCAATGGACAGATAATTCCCTAATAGAATGATGGACACATAGTGTCATGGTAATTCCTACCTCTTATTTAAAACTCTACGTAATTGCAACCATAGTAATTGAATTTTTATTGGCTAATAATCTATGGGGAAGAGGTAGGCCTTTGTGTCCTGCTCCTAAGGCAAGCCTTTGTGGCCTATTGTATGTGAATTACACATATAGTAATAATGTTCAGTATGAGACAGTGGTAGGATTCAAATATGTGAACAACTGGTTCTCTGTGTGGATGCCGCTTGCAGAAGTCCATTCTGGGCCTGGGTAACAAAAAATTAGCTACCGATTCTGCCAAAGTGGTGCAAACTGGCTGAATCCCACCACTGGTATGAGAGGGCAAATAAACCACACAACATGTTGTTAAAATATTTTTCCTTTCTTCACATATTGTTTATGAACTAATGATTGGCCAAGAAATGTATAAATTCAATTTTAGTATTC
>NW_015417916.1:0-1555 GCF_001527695.2 Protobothrops mucrosquamatus | reverse complement strand
ACTGCATCTTAATGCCTCTGCACGACGGCACCAAAGAAATATTGAAATGTTCCCCCCAGCTACTTTCAAGAAGAGTAATTGTGGAACTAACTAAAGATATGATGTCTGAAATAGAAACCAGAGATATTGAAGAGGAGAGAAAAAGACATCTTTGCATCTTTTCTTAGAAGATGATTCCCAACCACATACATTCAGAGAACGCTCTTTTCTTTTCAAAAAAGGAGTTAATTAATTTTCATCACGGCTGTGTCATATTTCAGATTCAATTCCCAAAAAATTGCTTTATGGAATGCAAGCAGCACTTGTTGGTAACATCTTAAGGCAGCCACATTTTTTCCCCAAAGGTCAGAGCAGATACAGCTGCTGTGCGCAGCCATGGAAATAAAGGCAGCTGCTTTAATGAGACATCCAGAGGGCTTGCATTTCAGAATCAAAACCAAAGTACTGCACAGACCTAACAGTCATGCAACATCTCATCTGCCACATATCGAAAAGATATTGACCTGGGCATAACATTTCTGGGCAATCTAATACTCAGAGTGAGCCAATCTCATTGGTCCATTTTAAATACCCCAAACCCACATCAGGTAATGTAAGAAGGAATATGAAGGAGATTCTGGGCAGTACAAGAAAATATTTGCCAAGCACTCTTTTGACTTCATTTTTTCAGCTGTCAATACATGCATCTCCCTTCTAGCAAAAGTTACTGTACACCGCTATCAATTTTTCTCCTTACTAGCTCACATTTTGTTACAGCTGGAATTCATTGTCATCCATGCAAGGAAGAACATGAGTCTTCTGCCCTTTTGATCCGTTTTCTTTTCCCTTTGTTCTAGGACTTTAGCAGTAACATTAACCCCGAAAAAGGATGGTGGTTTGTACTGTAATTCACTATGTACATCAAGGGAGGGCACCCATACTAAATTGTTCCTTGTTGGTTAAGTTGAATTGCTCCTACAAGGACACTGTTGCAATGAGTCTTTGGGCAAAAAAAACCACAAAAATTCAAAATTTTCCATACTGTGCATAAATGAGCATAGGTGTACGTTTTTCAAAGCAATATCCCTCTGTCATTACATCTGGTATTATTCAAATAAAAATTTAACTGATCAAAGATAATTACTTAGCAGCGTATTAACAGTGCCAAGCATGGAGATCTCATGAAAAGAGAATTTACTTTTATATTGTCTCAGTGTTGGGCTCCAAAAACCAAGAAAGACACACGGAGACTCTTCTAGCAATATCAATAGCAGTTAGACCAGTGTTTCTCAACCTTGATAATTTTAAGGCATGTGGACTTCAACTCCCAGAATTCCACAGCCAGCAATGCTGGCTGTGGAATTCTGGGAGTTCAAGTCCACATGCCTTAAAATTGTCAAGGTTGAGAAACACTGAGTTAGACTCATATACCGCTCCATGGTGCTTTACAGGCCTCTCAAAGAAGTTTACAAATGTCAGCATGTTGGCCCCTAACAATCTGGGTCCTCATTTTACTGACCTCAGAAGGATGGAAGGCTGAGTCAACCTTGAGCCCCGTCAGGATCGAACTCCAGGC
>NW_015417915.1:0-1555 GCF_001527695.2 Protobothrops mucrosquamatus | reverse complement strand
CTCCCCTCCCTCCTTCCCTCCCTCCCTCCCTCTCTCCCCTCCCTCCTTCCCTCCCTCCCTCCTTCCTTCCTTCCTTCCTTCCTGTGGTGGGATTCAGCCAGTTCACACCACTTCTGCAGAACCGTTTGGTATTTTTTTTGTTGCCCAGGTCCCGAATGGACTTCCGGAAGCGGCATCCACACAGAGAACCGGTTGTTCACATATTTTAATCCCAACACTGCCCCTTGCAGGCACACAAAGTGCAGCAGGTCATATCATTCTGCTTCTTGCCAGGGGAAAAAAACAGGTTTGCACACACACACACACACACACAACCTTTACTGTTTTCCCATTTCAGGAAGCTGAGCCAGCAGGACTGCATCCAACAGAAAAGTAGAGTCTCACACTTCAGTGCATGGATTGGCTGCTGGGACGTGTGGCTATTTGTCCCAAACTGCAAATTGGCTGGGGACAAGTTTCCCTCAGCAAATTACCCGGGATGAGGGAGCAGGATATGAGTGCTGGTGGACCATTGGCGGGGGCCAGCTGAGCATGAATATCCCTGGTGGGTTGGCTGCAGCAGGGGGGGGAGACATGGGGTGAAGTGGGCGTTGTCATGTGGCCACGGCTAATTGTCCTAGACCCAGCGGTTGGACTAGAAGACTCCGAGATCACTTCCATGATCTCTGTGTTGAATGATCTGTTGCAGGTTTTTATCACATTGGAAATGAATGAAAGGAACAGCATTTAAATTTGCATGGTCTGCTTCCAACACAAGACGTAAAGACCACCCATGACCAAAAATAAATCATGGGACTTTTTGTGTCTGTGTAACATCCTTTTATGTCTATGGAGATTCTCAGCCATCCAGGTCTTAGTTATCCCAAAGATGCTTTTTTCAAACGGCAACTGGATTTTCTTGTTTTTCTTTGAAGATGTTTCACTTCTCATCCAAGAAGCTTCTTCAGCTTCTTAGATATAAATCCTTCCATCCCCCACCATCCAGTCAGAGCTGAAGAAGCTTCTTGGATGAGAAGCGAAACATCTTCAAAGAAAAACAAGAAAGTCCAAATGCCTCATGAAAAAGTATATTTGGGATATCCTTTTATGATCAAGGTGCTGGAGGTTGAGACATTTTGTGTTTGCATTTCTGAACGTGGGAATTTGATCTGAGCAATGACTGTTTTATAGCTCTAGTGGACATTTATTTGCAGAAAATACATGTTGTGAGCAACTAACTAGCTACATCTTATCAGGAGGAGTACGCAAGTGTCCATGCTCTGTGCACGTGTGCTAGTGAACAAAAGCAGAGGTAAATGACCCAGATGAACAATATCTAGACTAAAAGTAGGCAAGGTGATGAAGAAAGGGGGGGGGAGTTAAATCCTTATTTGGTATCTTTACCCTACTTAACCCTTGTGGTCAGAAGGTCATGAGGTCTTAAAGAATCACCTCCATGGGATGTGGATGTCTAACACAGTGTTTCTCAGCCTTAGCAACTTTAAGACATATGGACTTCAACTCCCAGAATTCCCTAGCCACCATCCTGGCTGGGGAATTCTGGGAATTGAAGTCC
>NW_015417914.1:0-1555 GCF_001527695.2 Protobothrops mucrosquamatus | reverse complement strand
CATCAACTGCCATGTGTGAAGGCCTGAAATAGGAACAAGATGATGGTTTGGGGAGTCCTCAAGATAGACAGAGACCCCCTTCCCTGCAGGGACTTTGACACAGGCACTGACACCCCCATTTCCTCCCTAGCATTCAAGGGAAAGGAAGCCCCCATCACTACCTGCCCTTCTCCCCTCCCTCGACCTGCCTCCCTCCATTTCCCCCCCCCAGGATGGAGCCCCTGAATCTCCCCAGGAAAAGGGAAGCTGGAAAAGCCAGCGGAGGATCCCGAGGGAGACCGAGAAAAGAAGGAGTCCCAGAAGAAACGGAGGGACGGAGCCTCTCCCTTCTTTCCTTCTGCAGTTCCTCTGTTGGGGAGACTCTTGGGGGGAAAGGAATGGATCCCAGAGAGGGAACAGATTCCTGCAGCTCCAAAGAAGGACTGGGAATCTCATGGACTCAGAGAGAATCTGGTCGATCTGCAAACAAGCTTGCAAGGATCCCTGTGACCATAAATCTTGATCTATGTTCACAATTATCACCAAGTCACAAGGCTGGCTCCCTTTTGGGGCTAACCAGAAACAAACCAGGGCTTTGTACATTGTGGGAATGAAGCCTTGAAGGGCCACAAAGGAATATTTTCCTTAGCAACAGCAGCAAGTGGCCCAATCTGATCTGCACCCCCAAAGGGTTGTTGACCTTTGAAATGAAGTTTGAAGTTTTCAGTCTTTGCAAAAGATCCTGGAGAAAATATTTTGACTTTAAGTGACCAGATTCTGGGATTTAAAAGAAAAGTGAATGTTTGAAAAAACAAAAAGAAACGTTGAAATGTTTCTACTTCTGGTTGGGCTTCAGAATGAGGAAGGACGCCAGAAACTCGCAAATCTGAGGGAAAACCACTTGTAACTGCAGTTGAACTAAACCACAGGTCGGCAACATGCAGCTCCGGAGCCGCATGCGGCTCTTTGAGCCTTCCCCTGTGGCTCCCAGCCTCCTCTGCCATTTGCAGAGAGAGACAGAGACAGAGAGAGGCACTTGCGCTTCCCTGCTTCTCTCTCTGTCTCTCTCTCTCTCTCTTTGTGTGTGTGTGTGTGTGTGTGTGTGTAAAAGACAGTGGACTCACAGTTTTCTCCGACAAGCTGAAAAGGGCTTCTTCCTTTTCTGCATCTCTGCAGGAAGCAGGAAGGGCAGGAAAGAGCTAGCTAGCCCAGTTATGCTGACTCAGGAATTCTGGGAGTTGAAGTCTATGAGTCATAAAAGAGCGGAGGTTGCCTACCCCTGAGCTTGTTGGAGGGGAGAGAGAGAGAGAGAGAGAAAGAAAGAGAGAGGGGGGAGGGGGAGAAAGAGGAAAGAGAGAGAGAGAGAGAGAGAGAGAGAAAGAAAGAAAGAAAGAAAGAAAGAAAGAAAGAAAGAAAGAAAGAAAGAAAGAAAGAAAGAAAGAAAGAAAGAAAGAAAGAAAGAAAGAAAGAGAGAGAGAGTGGGGGAAGAGGACTGGCAGACCAAGGGCAGAAAGAGAGAGAGAGAGAGAGACCCTTTTGATATCTAAAATGAAGATAACACTGCATATATCCTTTT
>NW_015417913.1:0-1555 GCF_001527695.2 Protobothrops mucrosquamatus | reverse complement strand
CAAGCGGCAGAGACGGAGCAGGCCGACCACCAGCTGGCCCAGCCCAAGGGAGGTAAGGCACCCGCCGGAAAAGGGAAAAAAATGGCGGACAAAAAAAATGGCGGACAAAAAAAATGGCGGACAGCCTTGCTTGGCGACCCCCGTGAAATGGTCGATCGACCCCAAATGGGGTCCCGACCCACAGGTTGAGAACCACTGTCCTAAGTCAACAGAGATGCCCACATGCAGGATAATTCCTGTTGTTCAATCAAGCAGGAATTTTGTGTATGCTTAATAATAGATTCCTTTCTTTTCAATTTACTGATTTTTTTTAAATTAACGCCTTTGTTCTTTTCTTTTATTTCTTCTGTAAATTTTTTGCTAGCTGCCTACAAGGGCTTTGGATTTAAATGTACTTTGAATGAAGAGAAAACACCAGCCATGTTTTTTTCTTTCATAAAGGTTGACTGTGAGTTCAACCAGTGATAGGATACATTCAACCCAATTCAGTTGACTTGCAATTGTTACCAGTTGCAATCAAATCTTATACATTCATTTCACTGCTTAATCTAAACAGTAATCAAAATATCATTTTCTGTTTTCCAATCCCTCTTTTTGTCTACTAGTGTCTACATTCTACAACCAAGAGCAACATGGACAACAGTGGTTTGTGATTCTTTTCCAACGCCAAAGAGCAGTCCTATTTACTTTTGAATGAAATACTATAGCAGTAGGAACCTTTCAGTTTTATCCAAAGTGGCAATCTTATCTTTAGAAAATTAGCTTTTACCATTTATTGATGGAGCTACCTTTTCTGAAGTAAGAAAATTAATCTGCCCCTAACTTGACTTTCTCTTCTACAAAAGCCATTTAATGTAACATTTTTATTACAATGTCTGAAGAAATCTACTAATATATTCAAGATGCCTTCATAGAAACAGGAGAGTTATTTGTGTTAGATTACATGATCATTCAGAATTAACCATTGACCTCAAAATTATACGATGGCAAATTTCTGAGATTCACGCCAGCATAGAACAGTGTTAAAATGCTATTAAAACTGCCAGTAAAACAAAGATACAAAAGAAATATATACATTTACCAAAACCCAAATCAATATATAATAGTAAGCAAATTAACATTTGTCTGTTTATTACAAGATTTTTTTTAAAAAAATCTCATCTTTGTTTTTGGTCAATTCAAGGTAGTTTACATACCGAGACCCAGTCTGGTGTAGTGGTTAAAGCGCTGGCCTAGAAACCAAATGAATGTGAGTTCTAGGCTGCCATTAGGCATGAAAGCCAGCTAAGTGACTTTGAGCCAATCAACCTGTGTCACCCCAGCCCATATTACAAAATTCCTTCCTTCCTTCCTTCCTTCCTTCCTTCCTTCCTTCCTTCCTTCCTTCCTTCCTTCCTTCCTTCCTTCCTTCCTTCCTTCCTGTCAACCCATTGCTATCCCAGTGGTTTCATAGACATGTTAAATGTGGTGCCCTCAAAGGCAAGGGCCACTTGGCTAATCCCATGTCCCCAATGTCAATCAAAACTGCCCAATGCAACCCAACACTCTCACTAGT
>NW_015417912.1:0-1555 GCF_001527695.2 Protobothrops mucrosquamatus | reverse complement strand
ATCTAGATTATCCATACCCAATTCCCACAGGGTGGCGTTTCTGAGCAGACCAGACTAGCATAACTGAAGATCAAAGTAGGAACAGGGCCAAAGTGAGGTTTCTTCCTAAAAGTTCTACTTTGCAGCACGCAGTTAAAGCTCTCAGTGGCACAACCACAGCTATCCTCAGGCTCAGGTGTGTGTGTGTGTGTGTGTGTGTGTGTGTGTGTGTGTGTGTGTGTGTGTGTGTGTCGGGGGGGGGGTATCAATAGGGCTGTGGACTCACCTGTACTGCAAAAACGGAGACCACGGGCTTGTGATCGCTCACAGTGTACTCCATATGGCTGCAATAGCAGAGCTGGGTCACAGTCAAGTTCCCACCGCTGGATCTCCCAGAATGCACTGGGTGGCCACCGCTTTTGATTTTCCATAGGATACGGTCTGTCCAAGCCGGCTTCCGCTTCTTGGCGCTGCGGGGCACAACAGACGGGCAGGAAGTGAGGCCTTAAGTGGGGGCTGGGATAAACAGGCTTTGTGTGTGTCTACTGTTAATCATGATTATGATTGATCGCACAGCCAGCCAGATGTTGTGTCTGGAGCCGGCATCTTTATCCAGCTGTTGAGATCTTCCCAAGGACCTGGGATAGGCAGATGTTCTTTGATGGTGTTAAAAGATAGTGTTGAAGGATGCCAGCTGTTCCAAGTCAAGCTGCCTTTTGCAATTGACAGATGGGGATTTTGTCAATTCCAATTGGGGATTGGGGAATCACGTGACCCCGGGACACAGCAACCGTCACAGCAAATGCCTCACTTAACGACAGAAATTTTGGATTCCATTGTGGTCGTAAGTCGAGGACTACCTCTAAATCAATGCCTCTGCACAGTCCAGGAGTAGATCCTACTAATTCCCAACCCCTCCCCCCAATAGTCCTCCATACCTGGTGTCATACATGTTAGTTCCCACGTCGAATTTAAAGGTCGGGGGGAAGTTGAGGAATCCTTCTTGGAAGCCCTTCAGGATGGGCCACGTGGTTTTTGCAATGTTAAGCTGCAGAAGGAGAGAAGCAAGCTGGAATTAAGGAGAAACTTCCTAACAGAACAATTAACCAGTGGAACAGCTTGCCTCCAGAAGCTGTGGGTGCTTCATCACTGGAGGCTTTTAAGAAGAGACTGGACAGCCGCTTGCCTGGGATGGTCTAGGACAGGGGTAGGCAACCTTGGCTCTTTTATGACTCATGGACTTCAACTCCCAGAATTCCTGAGCCAGCCACAAGTCATAAAAGAGCCAAGGTTGCCTACCCCTAGTCTAGGGTCTCCTGCTTGAGCAGGGGGCTGGACTAGAAGACCTCCAAGGTCCCTTCCAGCCCTATTCTGGTCGATTATTATTATTATTATTATTATTACTTTAATTTATACCCCGCCCTTCTCCCGAGGGACTCAGGGCGGCTTACAGGTAAATAAAAACAGAGCTATACAATAAATATTTAAAAGCCAAATTAAAATATATATTAATTAACCTGTATTAGAAAAATTATAAAATCCCTTTAAAATCCCTATAAAATCCCCCCCTAGGCCA
>NW_015417911.1:0-1555 GCF_001527695.2 Protobothrops mucrosquamatus | reverse complement strand
GCTGGATTTAAAAATCTTCATATTTTCTGCAAGCCGCTAGTTTACTTTCCTGCCCCAGCGTCAATCACACTTGACCCTTTTAAGTATCAGTTGAAAGTGATGTCCTTAATATAATGTTGCAGCTAGGTTCGTTTTGCTCTTAAATCCAGTTTGGCGTTTCGGCCCACCCAGGACCTTCCAATAAAGTGAGGGCACTCCAAGACCCCTTCATTAAACACTCGTCTTGTTGGGCAGAAGGATGGGTGCCTTCTCTGTTGCCCCCCCCCCATTCTCTAAAACAGCTTTCCTCCCCCACCACCACCCCACCCCAAAGATAAGGCCATGAAGATACGGCTTTAGCCATGAAAGCCAGTTGGTTGACTCAGCCCAATCCACTTCACAGCGTTGTGGTGGGGAAAATGAGGAGGACGTTTTGTCGGATATGTTATGATAAACCCAACTAAGTAAAACACCTTGGAGTCTTTCCGAACTCTTAATGTAAAACTTAAATTGAGTACATCATTTCGGCACACATGCAAGACAAACCAGCTCCCCATTTTGCACTCAAACAGAACTTTTTCGTGAAATTCCACACACGCAACATTTCGCACACCTCTGCCAAGTGTGAGGATAGTAAACAGACGTTTCATGTAGTCATTCCCATGGGCGTGCTGCTCAAGGCTGAAGTAAAAGCTAGAATGAAGCTTAAGGATGCAGATAAATCCTGTGTTAGTTTCTTTTCATCCAGTTTTGCTAACTGAGACCAGAAAAGCAATGGAGACTCTGAAAAGAGTGCAGAAAAGAGCAACAAAGATGCTTGGAGGCTGGAGGCTAAAATATATGAAGAACAAGGACGAGGGGGGACATGATAGCAACGTTCCAATATCTCAGGGGCTGCCCCAAAGAAGAGGGAGTCAAGCTATTCTCCAAAGCGCCTGAAGGCAGGACAAGAAGCAACGGATGGAAACTAATCAAGGAGAGAAGCAACCTAGAACTAAGGAGAAACTTCCTGACAGTGGGAACAATTAACCAGTGGAACCGCTTGCCTTCATCCAGTTAGCAAAACAGGACGAAAAGAAACTAACACAGGATTTATCTTGTCCTGTCTTCAGGTGCTTTGGAAAATAGTGAGTGAGCACTCCACAACTGGAAGTTTTCAAGAAGAGACTGGACAGCCACTTGTCTGGAATTGTACAGGGTCTCCCGCTTGAGCAGGGGGTTGGACTAGATGACCTCCAAGGTGCCTTCCAACTCTTATTATTCTGTCGAAAGGTGTCCAAGGAAAGTTAGATGCCTTCTGGTGTGCGCTGCAGAATTTGCAAGTGTTGTTGTTGTTAGTTGCGAAGTCGTGTCCGACCCATCGCGACCCCATGGACCACGTTCCTCCAGGCCTTCCTGTCCTCTACCATCTTCTGGAGTCCATTGAAGCTCACGCCTCCTGCTTCAGTGACTCCATCCAGCCACCTCCTTCTCTGTCGTCCCCTTCTTCTCTTGCCCTCCATCTTTCCCAGCATCAGGCTCTTCTCCAGTGAGTCCTTCCTTCTCATTAGGTGGCCAAAGTACTTGAGTTTCAACT
>NW_015417910.1:0-1555 GCF_001527695.2 Protobothrops mucrosquamatus | reverse complement strand
CAGACAAATAGTTTTAAACGGTGATAAAGGTGACCTTTAGTGGAGGCAATTAATTGTTCATATACTGTAAATGAGAAGAGAATGTACCTGTTTAGAAGCACCATGTGTCTCTTCCTCCTCTCCCTGGTTGAAGATATCCTGCCTTTATAGGCATTTAAGAGGAACCTTATTTCTTGGTTGGAGGTTGTTGTTTTTTGCACTATAGGGCTGGAAGAAGGAAACCCTGGCAGGTTTCAGGCCCTTTATTTTATACTGTATTCCCCTCTCTCCTCAAATAGATGTTCTGTTCCTTAATGTGGATGCAGCGTAGCTTTGATCATTGTTGTACTTTCAGATATTGCTGGGAGAATCACACCAAGGGTTAAAAAAAAAAAAAAGATGGCAGCCACAACTGTGATTGAAACTCCCCCCCCCCTTTTTATGTTTGTCAAATACACGAAGCAGAGAAAAAGGGGGCAGGGCTTTGGGGGGCACGGTGATAGCCTCCAGTTTTACTTTTTTGAATTCCCCTGAATCCCCTGCTGATGCCACTGATGGTAAAACCATCAAAATAAGCCGCTCTTCATTCTTCTTTTGCAATCTTCTTGGTAGAAAACAGAACGGGTCAGTTGCCTGCAATTATGGGCGAAGATAATCTGAAGTGCCAAGTGGATGGTTCCTTCTCCGTCCATCTCATCAGTGATAGTTTTTTGCCTTCTGTCTTGCTGTTCCTCTAAGGATTAATTTGTAGACACCAGCTTTACGAACAAACAAAAATACCTGGTAAGGTTTAACATTTAAATTATATAAATGGAAGCTCAAAAATCAGTAGTAGTAGTAGTAGTAGTAGTAGTAGTAGTAGTAGTAGTAATAATAATAATAATAATAATAATAATAATAATAATAATAATAATAATAATAAGTTGGAAGGGACCTTGGAGGTCATCTAATCCAACCCCTGCTCAAGCAGGAAACCCTATACTATTTCAGACAAATGGCTGTCCAGTCTCTTCTTAAAAACTTCCCGTGTTGGAGAATTCACCGCTTCTGGGGGCAGGTTGTTCCACTGGTTAATTGTTCTAACTGTCAGGAAGTTTCTCCTTAGTTCTAGGTTGCTTCTCTCCTTGCTTAGTTTCCACCCGTTGCTTCTTGTCCTGCCTTCAGGCGCTTTGGAGAATAGCTTGACTCCCTCTTCTTTGTGGCAGCCCCTGAGATATTGGAACACTGCTATCATGTCACCCCTAGATTACAGATTACAAGTACCTCATCACTTAGCAATTGCAATGTGTTGCATTGCGTTTATTAAAGACTTTTAAGTGAGCCTGAAACCAAAGTGGTATATGTGTGTGTGTGTGTGTGTGTGTGTGTGTGTGTGTGTGTATATATATATATATATACAGGGCTTTTTTTCAGCCGGAACGCGGCGGAACCGCGTTCCGGCACCTTTTTCCGGGCCGGCCGCACCGGAAATAGCCCCTCCCACACCGGAAATAGCCCCTCCCAAATTTTACTTGCATTCCTGTTCTCTAAAGGGGCGGTCCTAGGGTTTGATGAGGGCGTGGCCAGGTTTGAGTTC
>NW_015417909.1:0-1555 GCF_001527695.2 Protobothrops mucrosquamatus | reverse complement strand
AAGAACAAAAAGCTATGTGTGAATTGGTGAAGACAGCTTCCAAAGATAAAAAAAGATCTGAAGATGTATATCATCAGTATTTACTTCTTTTCTGCACATTGCATGTAGTTGCTTACTCCAAACAGGAATAGTATGATGCTTGTTAAATATCTTAGCCATTAAAAATAAAATAAAATCAAAAGTGTTCCCTTCTCAATTAAGGGAGAAACTGTGTAAATGTCCCATTCCTAATTTTTTCTCTAAAATAACACAGTATCTTGTATCACTGTAGGTTTTCATATGGTAGCATGAAAATAGGTTAATTAGTGTTAGATGTCCTTTGAATTTACAGATTTAAAGGTTATGTACAAACATTTAATTTTGGGGGAAAAGTATTTAGAAATCAAGTTGTCAAGAAATCACTTTGGGATATTTAGTCAGTCAAATCTGCTTTCTTGTCTAGCCCAAATATCCACAGAACAGAATAATATTATATACTTAACCAGAAAGTAAAGGGTTGGAAAGAGAGAGAACAAAGCCAAAATGTGTATAATAATTATTAATGTATGATTATCTGTCATATAATATTTTGTTGAGATCAGATATTACAATCCAAGTTATTTTTGGTATTATAGTCAAATTTTTTATCCTGAAATTTGACCTGGAAACAAACTGGAAATCAAAAAGCTTTTTCAAGACTTTTGCTATACATCACACAGTAATACCTGACAGCAATATGACTTACATTTGCACAAATTAACCTCCCCCCCACACACACATTACAGGGGGCTGTTTTAACCTAACTGGAGATTTGCTTAGCTGTCTTAATTTCATCAGATCTGAACATTGGTGGGATTCAAATAATTTAACAATCAGTTCTCAGAACAGAACCCTTTAAGAGCTTTCCCACTCATCATTAGTTGCACTCTGTATAGCTAGACAGGAAAAAGTTCCAGAGCCACAACCCTAGCTAATACTTGGTGGCCTCGCCCCCTTTCCTCTATGCACCAATCAGGAAACTAGAGAGATAAAATGTCTATTCCTGAAATTACCTCTGAGAAGCACCATCTAGTTTTCGCCTGAGTGACATGATCAAAGGCGCTGCGTTTCCGTTTGGTTTCCATCGCTCCTCTCTTGGACTTTTGGGGAGGGTTTTTTCCCCACCTGGAAAGAAGTTGAACGAAAAACAGATGTGTTCCAGAAAACACAGATTTATCATAACCGGTTTGCCAAACTCAACAGAAGATTATGTATTGGTTCTGCCGAACTGGTACAAACCAGCTGAATCTCACCACTGGGTCTGAACAATGTAAAGCTCTAATATTGCCATTAGTGACAAAAGCAGTAATTGTTTACCACTGAAAGTAGATTATTATTATTATTATTATTATTATTATTATTATTATTATTATTATTATTATTATTATTATTATTATTATTATTATTATTATTATTATTATTATTATTATTATTTTAATTTCTATACCGCCCTTCTCCCGCAGGACTCAGGGCGGTGCACAGCATATTAAAAACAGATACAATAACAATATACAAAAATAAAACCCTTCTAAAACCA
>NW_015417908.1:0-1555 GCF_001527695.2 Protobothrops mucrosquamatus | reverse complement strand
ATTCGAAACACAGCTTGTAATATTTGGTTTTAATTCGGCTTTTATCGGGGTTTATTTTCTGTATTTTTGTATTTTGTAATTTTTTGTATTTTGTGTTTACTATTTGTTTTTAATATGCTGTGAACCGCCCTGAGTCCTATGGGAGAAGGGCGGTATACAAATTAAAATAATAAATAAATAAATAAATAAATAAAAAATGTCATAAGTCACTTTTTTCACTGCCATTGTAACTTTGAATGGTCCCTAAATGAACTGTTGTAAGTTGAGGACTACATGTAGAAATTAACATTGCATGCTTTTACAATCACAGAAAGATTTATACTGCAAGGTGGAAAGATCATTCCTTACGGTTAGTTATACAATATTTCTGAAGAGTTCATCTCATTTTCTGTATCCAAATTAGCATTTTACTGCTTTAAATCTTGTTTGGGAAAATAATATTCGGGCTATAAATATTTGATGAGAAGTTCCTAATATATCAGAATGTAATGATTTAATACATGTTTCTATATTTAATTTATCTTGCAGCCTCTTGTTGAGTGAACTACCCTAAGTAATAATAAGATAACTGCAGCACGTGAAGCCAATATTTAGGACACTTTTTTTTAATACATAAGGGGATGTATATACTTTTCATTTCCTTTTTTTCCCTTCTCTCAAAATGGATCTAATGAAGATTTAGATTTAAGGTATTTCTAGGAAAATGCCTGCTATTATCTTATATTTCCCTACAGATAGATCTGCTCTGAAAATAATTTAGGAATGAAATATTTAAAAGTATGTATCATTAGGTCAACAGCTGCAAAAGAAGGATATTAGCTTACCAAGGCCCAAGAGCTAGATAAAAACTCCAGAGGAAAAAAAATATATCTCAAATTATACAATGATGCTTTGGGGATATTAACCAAGGTCACTTTTCTGTCTTCTGAGCAATTGCCCCCCCCAAAAAAAGAATAAAAAAAAACCCAATGTCAATCATAACAGCAAGACAATATATCTATCTTGGTTTTATAATGGAATCAGAGAAGTGAACTAAATTCTCTATCTGCAAGTATTTGTAATATCTTTAAGTAGATATTTTAAAAATTCAATCACTCTTCCTCTTGGACAGAAAAGAAGTACAATGCAGAAAGCTGAAAGGCAATGCAAGTCCATCACAATTCGTGCAAGTTCAAATACAGATAGTCCTTGACTTACAACCATTTGTTTAGGGACCGTACAAAGTTACTACGGCATGGAAAAAACTAACTTACAATTGGTCCTTGCAGTATGACCATCATAGCATCCCCACAATTATTTGATCAAAATTTGGACACTTGGCAACCAGCATATAGTATGATGAGTTGCAGCATCCTGGGGGGGGGGGGTGTCACATGATCATCATTAGCACGCTTCCCAGACAGCTTCCAACAAGCAAAGTCAATGGGGAAAGCCCGATTTGCTTAACAATCATGTGATTCACTTAACAACTGCAGTGATTCACTCAACAACCGTAGTAAGAAACATGAGCGTGACTCACTTAACAGCCACCTCACTTAGCAATGGAGGTTTCGGT
>NW_015417907.1:0-1555 GCF_001527695.2 Protobothrops mucrosquamatus | reverse complement strand
CTAAAGATTTTTTACAACTGTTATATGAATATGACAGTCTTCATGTAATCCTTCTTCCTCACAACAAAGTTAAGTGGTGACTGCCAACAAATATAGTACCAATAAAGAAGAATATTTGTAGCTCAGGGTTGAAATGAGGGGTCCTTGGTGCTCTCTGAGCTTACTTGTTTTCTGGCAGACATTTCATTACCCGAATGAGGTAACATGACTAGCACTGATGATGTTACCTAGTTTGGGTAATAAAACATCTAACAAGAAAACAAGCAAGCTCAGAGAGCACCAAGAACCCCTCAACAAATATAGTGCCAAAGTGAGGCCACAGACAAACAATTGTCAAATAGGTAATATAAAAATAATAAAGAGATATCAGAATGTTTAGATAAAATGGGAAGTTTATAGAAGCCCCCCCCACCCCCAAAGAAGAAAGCTTCTCCATAATGACCATGTATGCTCCGCCACAAAATCTTGAAATCTGTTAGAAAAAAAAAAGAATTAATCAATTGGGCAAAGTACAGAATTCCTCCTGTGGTTTCTCAAGGAAAGGATTTATTGTCTTCCTGTAGCACGGGTGTCAAACTCGCCACGTCACGTGACATGTCGCGACATATTGGGACTCTTTTTGCATTGCCGGCAAGGGGGGGGGTTGCGGCTTCAGTATGATGAAACCGGCCCGTGGGCTGGCAGTTTGACACCCCTGTATAGTGTTCTTTCAAAAGTTGTTGGATTTCTTCTCCCAGAGTGCTATCCTGCCCAGTTATGAGGAATGCTGGGAATTGTAGTTTGGCAATACCTGGAGGACAGCAGGTTGCCCAGCCCTGTGGAAAGTGATAATATACTTCAGGGGTAGTCAACCTTGGCTCTTTTATGACTCGTGACTACCCCGATATACTTCAACCAGGTGTTGCAGATTCCACATATACTTTGATTCTTCAAGCACTACCCTTTCCCCGTTTTTTTTAACTGAGGAGAAGATTCAACCTTTTCTGCTTGAAAGTTTTAGCGTTTTTTTGTATCAAGATGCATCTGCCTTGTCCAAAGAAAACTGTAGTAGTCATTATACATTATCCTGTAACATTTCAAGGTACAGGAATAATCTACAGTTGGCAACTTGATTCTAAATATTTCTCAGTACTAATATTTCCAAGTGTGTAGGTGGGTACATGGAAGGTGGGTTGTACTATGAGATAATCCAAGAATATTATAAAGACTTCATGCTAAGATTCGATCTTAAATGGCGGTTATTTAATGTGGATCGAATTGTAAGTTTATATATATTTATAATTAAAAAGTTATATATATTATAAAGTAAAAAATATAAATTATATTAGTTTTTATCAGTTCTATCACTGCATATGTGGAATTACATGAAAAAAATAATCACAGAAGATAAATCTGCAAAGTAACAGTAGGAATAATTAGTTGCCAATCCCTACTTATAAAGTAACAGAGTTTTCTAGTGGCTACATAAATTTTATGCAGCCATCATGGCTAACTCTACTTGAACATTTTTTTTGCAGAAGACCTGGTCAAATACTTAAAGAGTTTAGTCAGTGAA
>NW_015417906.1:0-1555 GCF_001527695.2 Protobothrops mucrosquamatus | reverse complement strand
ATCAGGTCCGCCTGATTCACCAGTTGCGGCCTTTTCTGGACCGGGACTCCTTGCGCACAGTCACTCATGCTCTGGTCACCTCCCGCCTGGACTACTGTAATGCTCTCTACATGGGGCTTCCCTTGAGGAGCACCCGGAGGCTCCAGCTAGTCCAAAATGCGGCCGCGCGGGCGGTGTTGGGAGGGACTCGTCGCTCCCACGTAACACTGCTGCTGCGCGAGCTGCATTGGCTGCCGGTGGCCTTCCGGGTGCGCTTCAAGGTGCTGACCATCATCTTTAAGGCGCTCCATGGCAGCGGACCAGGATATCTTCGAGACCGCCTTCTGCCACAGATTACCTCCCATCGGCCTGTACGCTCCCACAGGGTGGGTCTCCTCAGGGTGCCATCGGCCAGACAGTGCCGGCTGGCGACCCCAAGGGGGAGGGCCTTCTCTGTGGGAGCTCCCACTCTCTGGAATGAGCTACCCCCAGAGATCAGGGTGATCCCTGATCTCCCTACCTTCCGCCGCGCCCTTAAGACATGGCTATTCCAACTTGCAGGACTGGCCTAGGGGAAAATTTTAATGGGGTCTTAAAGCAATTTTATATTAACTTGACAAAATTACTAATATTTGTTTTTACTTATGTTTTTAAATTGTAGTTTTTGGGGATTAGTGTTTTATCTGGTTGTTAGCCGCCCTGAGTCCGTAAGGAGAAGGGCGGGATATAAATTAAATTAATAAATAAATAAAATAAATAAATTAACTGACAGAGTCTTATGACCGTTTTTTCAACAATTCCAAGTAATTCACCTCAATACATTACAATCCCTCTCCCTCCCCCCCCTCGCCAAAGCATTGCTCCTAGCTTGTAAGCAGTGCATACTTTGTTTTCTTAATTGTTTCTGGAGAGATATAGGCATAATAATAAAGGCTGTAGACATGACACATAGTTATGGAAATCACAGAAAATGGAAGGAATAGACAGAAACCACCACAACCTCCCCCTCCTCTATTACTGGCAGTTTTGTTGTTTAGAAGCAAGAGGGGAGCATCTGTTCTTTCTCCTTGGACCCTCTGCTGTGGCATTTGATATTCCCTGAGCCAAGTAACAGGAAAAGCAAATGGATGTCAGTTTGCCCCTCCTTTTCCCAGTATGGATCTTATTTCAGATGCCATCTCTCTGTACTGCTTTATTTCATTTGGATGCACATCCTGGAGTGAAGAATTGTCAGCCCTGTTATTTTGGCAAGGGGAAAATATTCCCTCTGTCCTGGTATTCATGCCTTTGTGAACAGTTCTGAACCGTTTCATTAGAAAGAGGTAAAAATTTTACAGATATGAAACTTATATTTTAAGCTGCTGAAATAAATCTATGAAGCTTGTCTTGTATTACACCTTAGCATAATATTTTCCCCAGTATATGATAACATGGAGATTTAATGTAATCAATACTTAGATGCTGAGCAAATTCTGTATATGTTGATACATGCTACAACTCCCATTGCTTCTATCTTCTAACCATCATTTTGCCACACCACAGAGATCTATATTTCCACATATTCTTGACAAAGCCT
>NW_015417905.1:0-1555 GCF_001527695.2 Protobothrops mucrosquamatus | reverse complement strand
TTCATCTCTGTTAGTGAGAATTAGATCCAAAATGGTTAATCCCCTAGTTCCCTTCTCTACGTTTTGGGAGACAAAGTTGTCTGCTAGTTTTGTCAGTTTAAAGTTCCCCATTACTATTGTGATGTGCTTCCTACATACCTTAGTTAGCTGACTAGCAAAAAGTTCATCTATTTCCTCTGTAGTGACTGTTCAAAGTTACGACGACACTGAAAAAAGCGACTTATGACCGTTTTTCACACTTATGACCATTGCAGCATCCCCAGGGTCATGTGATTTACATTTGGATGCTTGACAACCGATTCATATTTATGATGGTCACATTGCCCCAGGGTCATGTGATCCCTTTTTGCAATTTTCTGACAAGCAAAGTCAGTGGGGAAACCAGATTCACTTAACAACCATGTTACTAATTTAACAACTGCAGTAATTCACTTAACAACTGTGGCAAAAAAATTCATAAAATGGGGCAAAACTCATGTAATAAATTTCTCTCCTCCCTTTTATATTCTCTCTTCTTTCTTCCCCTTTATATCCTCTCTTCTCTCCCCTTTTATATCCTCCTCTCCCCCCTTTTATATCCTCTCTTGTCTCCCCCCTTTTATATTCTCTCTTCTCCCCCCCTCAGCAGGACCCAGGCAGGTAATGCCTCGCGCAGCTCCAGCTGAATCTCTGCCTGAAGACTATGTGAGGCTGCCTCCACCCCCAATCAGCTGGAGCTGCACATGCTGATCCTGGGCTCTCCACAGGACCCAGACTGCGTGAGGCTGCCTGCCACCCCCAAGGCTGCCGCCAATCAACTGGTGGAGGCAGCCTCACATACCGCTACACCCCACCGCGGGGAGGCGGAACCAGAAGTGACAAAATGGTTCCGCCCCAGGCGCCTGATGGACCCTGAAAAGTTCCAGACAGAGCTTGGGCGAATACCTGAGACCTTGACCCGCGGCTCGACTGAGGACCTGGTGGCCACCTGGAATGGTGCGGCCGCGGGGGCCCTGGACCGGGTCGTGCCTTTGCGGCCCCTCACCCGATGCCGGTCTACCTTGGCTCCTTGGTTTTCCGAGGAGCTGAGGGTGATGAAGCGTCAGAAGAGATGCCTAGAAAGTAATTGGAGGGCCACCCGCTCCGAATCCGATCGGAAATTGGTAAAGTCCCATTTGAGGACTTACCTAGTAGCGATAAGAGTGGCGAAACGCAACTATTTCTCCGCTCTTATCGCGTCTGCAGGTAACCGATCTGCCGCCCTGTTTAGGGTGTCCCGCTCCCTCCTTCATCAGAGGGTCTGGGATGTCCCTTTGCAGGGTCGGGCAGAGGAATTTGGGTGTTACCTGCATGACAAAATCGATCGGATCCGGGCCAGGTTAGCCTCCGATTGGACTAGTTCAGGCGGGCCAATGGAGGCAGGTCTTGAGTCCATTTTATGGGAAGAGTTTGATCCTGTGACCCCCGAGGACATGGACAGAATGCTGGGATGGCTGAACACCACCACATGTTTACTGGACCCGTGTCCCTCCTGGCTGGTACTGGCCTCCCGGGAGGTTACACGAGGCTGGCTCCA
>NW_015417904.1:0-1555 GCF_001527695.2 Protobothrops mucrosquamatus | reverse complement strand
AAGGAAGGAAGGAAGGAAGGAAGGAAGGAAGGAAGGAAGGAAGGAAGGAAGGAAGGAAGGAAGGGAGGGAGGGAAGGAAGGGAGGATGGAGAGGGAAGTAAGCAAGGAGTAAAGGAAGGGAAGAAGGAAGGAAGGAAGGAAGGAAGGAAGGAAGGAAGGAAGGAAGGAAGGAAGGAAGGAAGGAGAAGAAAACAGAAGGGATGAACAAGAGGGAGAAAAGGAAGGAAGGAAGGGAAGGGAGAAAGGAGAGGGAGGGAAGGAAGGAGTAAAGGAAGGGAAGAAGGAAGGAAGGAGAAGGAAGGAAAAGGAAAAGGAAGGGATGAACAAGAGTGAGAAAAGGAAGAAAGAAAGACAGACGGAAGGAAGGAAGGAAGGAAGGAAGGAAGGAAGGGAAGAGAGAAAGGAAAGGGAGGGAAGGAAGGAAGGAAAACAAATAGAAATTACTATACAACAGACTCCAGATCGCGGATTCTGACTTTCTGAAACTGTCCAGCGGCATCCTAAAATTGCCTTTATCGCTTTAACAGATCCTACAGATGGGGAAAAGCTCATCTCCTCCTTGATATAAAAACCACCCACCCTTCTTATTACGGGGCTGGAGTTGGGAATTCCTAAAAAAAGAACCGTAAACTTTTTTTTTTTTTTTGGCCAGGGAGCAGCTTTGAAAGGCAGCAAAGGGGAATCTTTCGGCCTTTCCAAGCAGCCCAGGTGGGAGACAGGTGAGCCTTCCCTGCCCGGCTGGGAATTGTAGCTGTTTGAGGGACAGGGTCAGGGGTGAGATGAGAGGGATGGCAGATCAATTCATCTGGGGAAAAAATCCGATTTATTTGCAGCCTAGGGTTCCCCAAGAGCCTCAGGCAGGTTCTAAACCACACACCGTAACATTAAACAATGTGTAGCATTCAGTTTTGTGTTTTTTTTATATATATATATCCCTCTCTCCTCGCACAAGAAGGCCGCAACCCACATCCTGATATTGTTTAGAGCTCTTGGACTATAACTCCCATTGGGCTGGGATGCAGGAGGATGGGAGCTGCAGTCCGTGGCATCGGCAGGGCGTCAAATTGGGCTGTGGGGAGAGGGGAACCGACTTCAAGCTATGCTGAGGCCGAAACCCCCCCAAGGAAGATCATGGATCAGAGGAAAAACAACAGAGGAGCAAAATAAAATTCTTTGGGAAAGCCACCTTAGGGCAAACAACAATAGACACCCCCCAGCACCCCAAAACCTGAATTCTGCACCCCAAGTCAGCAACCATTAACACTCCGGGTCAGAAACAGGTTCCCAATCAGCTTCACAGAACCCTTAATGGAGAGAGTCCCCCAAAACACTGTCCTTAAGTGGGGGCGCCCTCTCGATGTCTAGCACTGCATTCCCCCATCACCCCTGGCCCACACAGCCTGGTCTGGGGGCTCCAGGGTCAGGAAGGCACCCCCCCCAAACGGACAGGGAGCGCTTCAAAGCACCCCCAAGTCTTTCCCCAGCCGGCCTCTCCAACGCAGAAACTATTCAGAAACTCACGCAAAGGAGAGGTCCCACCCCAGACCACCCCCCC
>NW_015417903.1:0-1556 GCF_001527695.2 Protobothrops mucrosquamatus | reverse complement strand
TTTAATTTAATTTAATTTAATAATTTAATTTATATACCGCCCTTCTCCCGTAGGACTCAGGGCGGTGCACAGCATATTAAAACAGACAAACAAAATACATCAAAGAACAGAAAAAACCCCCATAAAACCAAATTAAAAGCCAAATATTCGAAGCTGTGTGTCAATTAAAATTTTCTTAAAATCATCCCTACCTAAAATCAGCAATGGGAAGTTAAGAATGGGCAGCTTGCCCTGCTCTTTCTGAATTATAGTAGCCTGGGGATTGCCTGGGGATTGCCTGGTGGGAAAAAAATTGGACTTCAGGATCAATGTTGCATATTGTGGATGAATCATTGATCGTCATTTGAGAAAGTATTGACTCCTGTTGGCTCCTCCCCTCCCCTCTCCTCTCCCCTTTTCTTTTTTCTTTTCTTTTTTCTTTTTCTCCTCTCCTCCCCCTCTCCTTTCCTCTTCTCTTGTTCCTTGTCCTGTCCTGTCCTGTCCTCTTGTCCCCTTTCCTTTCCTTTTCTTTTTCTTTTCTTTAATTTTCTTTTCTTTCCTTACATGGTGCAACTTCTTAATTGATTGCCTACTCAAATAATGGAGTAATTACTTTGTTGAAATGCTTAATTACATGTTATGACTTCCAGGAAGATGGTTTGAAAATGGGTTGATTTCTTCTGCTCTTTTCCTTTTTAATATTTCATTTCATATTGTTTTTGTGATTAATCACTATGCTTTAATTATGTTCAATGCAAATACATCCTGCAAATCAGATATTTACATTGCGATTCATAACAGTAGCAAAATTACAGTTATTAAATAGAAACAAAAATAATTTTATGGTTGGGGGTCATCACAACATGATGGCCACGCCCACTTGGTGGCCACGCCCATTTGGTGGCCACACCCACTTGGTCACGCCCCTGGCACCCGGCGATGTATAAGTGGTTGGGGATCACCACAACATGGGGAACTGTATTATGGAGTCGCGGCATTAGAAAGGTTGAGAACCACTGAATTAGCTGGTCGGAATAATTGTCTTTGTAAGCACTGCCAACGTTCACCCAACAGCCCCACATATGCTGGCACAAGTTCAATAAAACAGTCAATGGAGTTCAATAGTTCTTTAAAGTAAAACAGATAACAAACAAAGTATGATCTTTTCAATGCCCAGCTTGCCTGTAATCTGCAAACTGCAAAACTGAAGACAGCAAGGAAAACTCAGCAGGAAACAAACTTGATCCAAGATACAAAGAGTCCAGGTATAAGAGCTCACATCACAAGAGTTCACATTTGTTCCCGGCAAATGCCCCACCCCACAGTGTCTCCTTAAATACCTATTCCCCAGGTGTGCCTTGTGAAGTGGGGCATGACACTCTCCTCCCGAGCAAGTGAGCCTGCCTCCGTTGTTCCCTCCTCCTCTCTGCTCTCCTTGCTCTGGGATCTGGTGGGGAGGGGCCTTGCTCCTCGCCTGAGCTCTGCCTTCCCTGTTCCAAACTTGAAGGGCCCTGGCCTGCTTCAGCCTGTTCCTCCCCACAGTCCTCTGAAGCCACAGACACCCCCTCCTGGGCCTC
>NW_015417902.1:0-1556 GCF_001527695.2 Protobothrops mucrosquamatus | reverse complement strand
CATCTGGGTGTCCACACCTCCAACACTTGGATTCATAATTCACATAAATACGAGACATAGTTGAAGGATCCAAGTGCCATCTATAAAACATTTTATAAAAATTCTCACGTAAGTTTTGAGCTTGTGTAAACTTCACATTTCTCACCCAGATTAACTCCCAAGTATCCATAGGTATTGTTTCTCCTATATTTTGAGCCCAGTATGCTTGGAAATCTTGGCCCAATCAAAAGAAGAATTTCTTTACACAGCACTTAAGTTATTCAGTTTCATCAGAGTCAAGCGTTTAAAGGAGTCCCTCCTATGGTTTTTACTCCACTAGGAGTAGTAGGGGGCAGCGCTCATCTCTGAGAACTACATCACTCAGCATAGCACATCTCCCTGTTGTTTCCAGTTTGTTTGAAGGCAGCAGCCTGATGGGAAAGAAAAAGCCTGCATGGGAGGAAGCACAGATGTAGCTACCGTAGGATGGGATCGGCTGCAAGCCTGGCCAGTGATCTCAGCTTTGGCCAGGAAGCAAGAAGGCCAGCAACTATGGACAAATGATGCTAAGTGGATAGCAATGGAAGACTGAGAGGCTGTACAAACAGCATTAAAAGCAAATAATTACTAGGGAGAAAGCATTCAGAGGACCCAGAAATGCCTGGAGCCTTGCAGCCAATTTAGGAAAATATTGCTCTGGGCTATGATAATTTAATTCTTCAGGCACCTAAGAGCCCTTGAGCCAGTGTTTTCCAAAGACATTTCTGCAGTTATGTGGCCAACATGACATCATGGAGCACTGTTACCTTCTCACTGAAGTGATACCTATTTTTCTACTTGCATCTGCATGCTTTCAAACTGCTAGGTTGGCAGGAGCTGGGGCATGTAATGGGAGCTCAACCCATCACTGGAGCTCAGGTCTTGAACCTGGGCTGCCGGCTTTCCAGCTGACAAGCCCAGTGTCTTAACCGCTGAGCCACCATGCTGCCTGACAAGATGAATTTATAGATGACAGCCATCAATGCTATCATCTTACTTTTTTTAGTTACTCTGTAGCTCCTTCAGGATTAAAGGGAGTCGCCCTTAAAGACTAGTGGCCACTGTCCACCTTTCTTTGTGGGCTTCCTACGTGCTCCTGATGGGCTACTCTGTAGCATAAAATACTTAGTCTAGTAGAGTTTTTCTTAGCTTTTCCTGATTTTAATACTCACTCTTTCCTCCTGGTCCACCTTTTTCAGGAAAACCCAGTTGCCACGTGGCCCATGTAGTCCAGTCCAACCCCATCATTTGTTTCACATTTTGTAAACAATGATGAGGAAAAACAATATTCTGTTGAGGTAGGCATTATTGCCTGATGATTTATTATAATTCATTTTTTCTATCCCTGAATATCTGGGCAACTTTCAAATGTTTCTGGAGGAAACATAAATGAAAAGTGATTAATCTTTGTTTAAAATGGTTGGTCTAAATGTTTAACCCAAGAAGACTCAGCTGAACAAGATGCCATATTTGCAAAGCAACATGCTTTCTCATCTGCCATTTAGGTACGTGAAATTATGAACTTAATTTCCACAGTG
>NW_015417901.1:0-1556 GCF_001527695.2 Protobothrops mucrosquamatus | reverse complement strand
CATTGCCGCCGCGGCCGCCGCCGCCCAGCTCATTCCCGGCATGTTCCTGCCGCAGCCGCCGCCGCCCAGCTCGTTCCCGCCGCCGCCCAGCTCATTGCCACCGCGGCCGCGGCCACCCAGCTCGTTCCCAGCATGTTCCTGCCACCGCCGCCACCGCCACGGCCCCCCAGCTCGTTCCTGGCCTGTGATGCTCCAGGTACGGCCCTCCCCCCTTCGGTTCCCTGCGGCGCTGCGTGTCGAGGCCGGGACGGAATACCCCGGGCCGCCGCAGCCAAGCGCGAGGGGGAACGCCAGATGCCTCGCGCGAAGGGGGGAGGCCTGGCGACGCTGCGCCCTACCGGGCGCTCACTGGGGGGCTGAAGCGGCCAGGGAGGAACAGCCAACTGCCGGCAACCAGCCGGAACTGCTGGGGCCGGCCCGTATTGAAGAATACGGCCGAATTTACCCAGGCTGGCCGAGAAAGGCGCACCTCCAGCCTTCCGCGCAACCGGGAGAAGCCCCCTCCCTTTTGCAAGGTCGCCCCCTCCCCGCTTTTGGGGTGGGGGAGAATTGAGAGAGAGAGACAGAGAGACAAACACACACACACAAAGAGGAGAGGGGAGCCAGCCGGCCCACCCGTTTCCCCATTTCCCTGTGCGAGCGTGTGTGGATTTCCCCCCCCCTTTCTTTTTTCTGCCTGCCTCTCTCGCCCGCCCGCCCGGTTCCAGCTTCTCACTATCCAGGCATTTCTGCAAAGCGGTCGAGGGAGGGGGGGGCGGTTGGTGGGAAAAGAAAAGATGGAGCAGCGGCCAAGGGTTTATGAAGCAAGCGGCGGAGTCCTGCAGCTCAGAGGCGACACGGGGGGAGGGAATCGGAGCTAACCGAGGAAGGAGGCGCTGCTGCTGCTGTTTCTGCTGCCGCCGCCGCCGCCAGCCAGGGCATAATACGGTAAATAAATACGAGCGTAGGGGATCCGCGCGTGAACGAGGCCCCACTCCCCCGCCTTTTGCTTTCGCTCCCGAGCCGGCGCTTTTGAAAAGGGCTTGACTCCAGCCTGGGATTCGGAACGGGAGGCGCCGCCGCTGCTGCTGCCACCCGCGCTGCTGTGGACTTACAATATCCGAGCAAAAGACTTTGCAAAAGACCACCCCGCCAAGGGGGAAAGGCGCGCAGTTGGGCGTCTTCCTTTGGCGTCTCTTTAAACGGTGCTCGGATATTGTAAGTCCACAAAGAACTGGGGAAAAGAACCGGGCGGGCGGGCGAGAGAGGCAGGAAGAAAAAAAAGGAGGGGGGAAATCCACACACGCTCACGCAGGGAAAGGGGGAAACGGGTGGGCCGGCCGGCTCCCCTCTCCTCTTTGTGTGTGTGTGTTTTCCTCTCTCTCTCTCTCTCTCAATTCTCCCCCACCCCAAAAGCGGGGAGGGGGCGACCTTGCAAAAGGGAGGGGGCTTCTCCCAGTTGCGGGGAAGGCTGGAGGTGCGCCTTTCTCGGCCAGCCCGGGTAAATTCGGCCGTATTCTTCAGCCAATTCTTCATGTGATACTCCAGATACGGCCCTCCCCACTTCCCTTCCATTC
>NW_015417899.1:0-1556 GCF_001527695.2 Protobothrops mucrosquamatus | reverse complement strand
GACGTGATTCAGCTATCCACTGCAAATCAAAACAACAAACTTGAGCTTGTTCCAAAAACTTTGTCCTTTGCTTCAACATGCTAGTTAGGTTCTTCTGCTTTTTTTCTGCTTCCTACTTTCATATGTATTTCCAGAAGTGGCTCATCCTTGTGTAAAATCTCTCTAGCAAGGCATCCAGGAGCAACAAGATTGCTTTTCATCATTCTGAATAAGCCAGGGCACATATTTTCTATACAAAAAGTCACAGATTCAAGAGACTTCTGAAATTCTGGATAATTAACATTGGTAATAATGACAATTCCTCTTACTTCAACCCTTACTTTTCCTCTATGAACTGTGGACATTTATTTAGACACACTGGTTAAAAAATACACATATCCAAAACATCAATAGTGCTCAGAAAAAGTTCAGGTGACACCTTTCAACTTGTAACTCAGGCATGTTGAAAGGTAGCAAAACCCTGCATTTGTGGCACCAGTCACACACTTTGTCAATGTCTGACCCATCCGACCTTACTTAAGGAGAGTGATTGGTGGTAGTTTTTCCTGCTGGCCAGTAACTCTGGAAGGGGGGGTGGAATTCACAAACTGCTGCAATTAAACTGTCCCACAGGAACATTCTTAAGCCTTGTTAGAGAAGCAAATTAGAGCCTGGCTGTCGAGGAGTGTAAATTATGCTAACATAGTTTTCTGCCAATTCAAGGATTGGAAAAATGCACATTAGTGTGGCTGTGAATAAGGTTGTTCAACATGCCTGAGTTACAAGTTGAAAAGTGTCACCTGAACTTTTTCTGAGGACTATTAATATTTTGGATATGTGTATTTTTAACCAGTGTGTCTAAATAAATGTCCATAGTTCATAGAGGAAAAGTAAGGTGCACAACACAACAGAAATAACATGGAAATATATCCCTTAAGGATACATATTCCTTACTATGTTTTGTAGGGAGTGTCATTAACATGAGGTAGTAGTGATTTTTAAGTAAGGTAGCAGGAGCAGAGGCAATATTAATTTCTTTCCCTTCCAGTAACTCTTGAAGGTCATTGGAGGAAGGGGGAAATGCACCCCAACAGGTCACCAGATGCATTCTTTAATGCAGAAAGGCTCACACACTGTCTTCCTGGTAAACAATGACTTAGTACGCACACACTTTCTGAAACTGTCATAAACCTTTAGCCTGGTCATTCTAGGAAAATGTGTATTCTATTTACTGATAACATACTATTTAGTGTGGACTAAGAAAAGCAGTTGAGAGAAAAATATAGGACTGAAGACAGTCAGTTGAAGAAGTACCTCATGTATTTCACACTTGTTGGAGGTATAACTTCAATGGCACCCATTCTTTAGCACCTCATGACATACTGACCACAAGGAGGCAGTAGTGTGATTAGTGTTAACATCTGTACAAGGGATGGGCTAAATCCTCTCAAGTCTAGATGGGAGATTCCACAGAGGATTGTGGAAGATAAGAGTGCTAAATCCTGTGGGACTTGCAGATCCAGACAGATAGGCAGGGACTGCCAATCAACTAGTCATCATGGTAGTAGACAAAGACC
>NW_015417898.1:0-1556 GCF_001527695.2 Protobothrops mucrosquamatus | reverse complement strand
ATCGATTGGACTATGTACAGAAAAACATAAAATGGGTTAGATAATTTTCTGAGCTTTGTGACAGGTGCCAGATTGGATTGTGCGACCTCTACCAGCTTAAGTTGCAAGTGAGGAGAAATATGGAATAAACCCAGTCAATAAGAAAAACAGGATATGTTTGAGAAGAAATATCTTGATATTTTGGTTTACTATCAGTTTGGGACAAAATATGCTGCAGATATCTCTCGTAGAGACTTTCTAATCAGCAAAATTATCACCCACATAAATATCTAAAAGAATTTAAATGCTACATGTGTGACCTCATCATTATGTTCCACCTATTGTTTTATAATGGAAACATTTCAAAATGATGGTGTGGTATTTTCTTAGATCTGATTTTGATACTTTTTCTGTGCAACTAGCTTTCAACACCAGCTTTGCTGATAAAGCTGTGGTGGTACAGTGGTTAGAATGCAGTATTGCAGGCTAATTCTGCTGAGTGCTGACTGCCAGCAGTTTGGCAGTTCGATTCCCACTGACTCGAGGTTGATTCAGCCTTCCATCCTACTGAGGTTGGTAAAATGAGGATCCAGATTGTTGGGGAAAATATGCGGACTCTGTAAACTGTTTAGAGAGGGTTGTAAAGCACTGTGAAGTGGTATATAAGTCTAAGTGCTATTGCTATTGCTAAAATTAATCTGTGCTTATTATGCAAGCCATTCACTCCATGTAGACTACTACCAAGACCACTGAAAATTCTGGATTCCATTAAGTTCTTGAAGTTAGGTCTCTGGAGCCCATCTTCAGTCATTATATCTCTTTCAAAAAGTATTATTTTCTGATACCTAGCTTATTTTTCTGCTTGGGATTACAAATGATTTCAGATTACTTCATACATGTGAGTAATGAGGCACTCATTCTCATCAGAAGCAATTTATGCCAATGATATCAATTTCAAAATGATTTGTGGACTTAAATTAATGAATCTCATTTTTGGATAATTGGAAGATGATTTTTCATCTCGTTTTATATAAACTCAATTTTGATGTAGCTGGTGTTGTACAGTAGAATAAAAGTGCAGATGCCTGTCATGAATCAAATTGCTGAAACAAGGTGTGTATGCATGCACTGTTAATGAAACTACTGACAGGCTAAAGGCTAAAGTTGTAATTCTATTTTAGTTGAGTTTTAATTCATTCAGCAGATGAAAACTGTTCTCCTCCTATAAGCAGTGTCCTCTTTTTTTGCAGCTGCAGAGGAGAATGTGGGAAGGGGTCATCACAGAGTGGAACCAATCAATTAATAAGGAAGAGGGAATCTCTTCCTTATTGATTGACTCATGAGCTGCCTTGTCCCAGGGGTGCAAACAGAAAATTATTTAAATTGGCCAAACTGAGGTTCTTTTTAAAGGGGTGTTTTAACAAATTTTTAGGGGGAACAAGGGTGGTTGGGAGGGGGGAGGCTCACCTTAGGTCAGGACCAGCCATGTCTGGGGGTTGCGGTGTAGAAAGGGTGGGGGGGAGGGTGGGGGGTTGAGGGAGGAGGGAGGTATTAGTACGGTCAGTGGGAGAGGCAGA
>NW_015417897.1:0-1556 GCF_001527695.2 Protobothrops mucrosquamatus | reverse complement strand
TCATGCCCGTTGCTGGTTGGCTAACTAGCAACAGGGTCTTGCCAGCCAATGGAACTGTGTGATTACAAGCCAGGGGAATCCCATAAAAGAGGGCTCCCCTGGCCCAGAGAGCCAGTCCGGATTTACTTGATGCCTTGCCAATAAACCGAGAGCTGACTGTCACTCGACTCGTGTCTTACTGCCTGCGCGATCTAACAATACTATGTCCAGGAAAGGAAGAATTAAGCCTCTTTGCCCTGTTGTTCAAAATTATAGACACTACTTTCCTTCAGAGTAAAGTAACAAAAAAGAAAGCATGCTGGAGTAGATTGGAATGGCTTCTTATTGAAATGCACACTAAATTTAATCACGACAGTCAAATGTAAGCACAACCAAGCTTTCCCTGTGTTATCTTTTAATTGTCTGGTTATCTTTTAATTATCTTGGCTCTCTAGCTCTTAACATAGCTTATATTGTGTACCATTGCATTTAGTAATTCCACTCATACCTCTTGAAAGTTGGCATCCTTTCTTCCAAGAGCTGAGCTTGAAGATTTGCAATCTGCAGAGTTGGCTTGTGGCATGTCAGTACATCTGCAGATTCAAGAAGTCAAAAGGGAAACTATTTCCCAATAGAAAGAATATCTGTAGCTCAGGGTTGAACTATGAAGTCCTTGGTACTCTCTGAGCTTAGTCATTTTCTTGAAGATGTTTCATTTCCTAGCTGGGTAATGAAACATCTGGAAGAAAACAATCAAGTTCAGAGAGCACCAAGAACTCTGTGGAACCTATTTTCTTTCTCAATGCTTCTTCATTTCAACATTCCCAATGTTGCTGGCTTTCCTTTCCCTGCCTGTGTTGTCTTTCCCAGGGCAGGAAAGTCTAATCACCGTAACAGAGACAAGAATAATTAGGGAAAAGTAGAGTTTCTTCTCCTTTCAGTGCATAGGAAGACAGAATGATGCACAGCAGATTACTAAAGTGGGATTGGATTATTTGGTTTCATGCAACATCATTTTTTTTTTGGGGGGGGGGTAAAATCTCATATGCAGAAATTAAAAAAAAAATACCAAGGTAACTAGAAGGTAGAAAGATATCAGAATTTAGAAAAAGCAAAGCCATAAGCAGATATTTACAAGAAGCCATTATATTTGTCCTGAGGGGATGAGCCATTAGCTATCATAGGAGAATAGAATCACTCAATATTTTGGAAAAAAATATTTCTTTGAATAAGAATATTGCCTCTAATCTGGAAGAACTTCCCTAAGAGAAAAAGTTATCATATTGGCATGTTTTTCATTAGGAAAAAGATAAATTCTATAAGTTGAGGGCATAACAAATAAAATTACTTATATTAAATATTGAAATATTCTTTTCCCTACTGAATAATAAGACACTTGTAGGACATCAGAATTCTCAAAATAATATGGAATGTAACATCCCATGTTATCCTATGCTTAGAACATGCACAGCTTTATTTTGCAGTAACTTTCCCAATTGAATAGTGACCCACCATTTAAAGTGCAGCAGAGTACTGTTGAAGAAAGACTCATTTGTATATAAGTATTGTATATAATT
>NW_015417896.1:0-1556 GCF_001527695.2 Protobothrops mucrosquamatus | reverse complement strand
CACACACACAAAAACACATGAGCGGGTCTGGAAGAGGTAAACTGAGAGCCACATAGAAGCAATGACAAGGGGGAGGGGTCAAAATGGGAAGCCCACCACTGGCTGCCTGTTGCCATCTCTGCCTGGAGCCTCGGGCAGTTTAAAAAAAAAAGTGAGTGAGTGAGTGAGGGAGGGAGGGAGGGAGGGAGGGAGGAAGGAAGGAAGGAAGGAAGGAAGGGAGGAAGGAAGGAAGGAAGGAAGGAGAGGCAAACTTGATTGGAAATGTCCCAGTTCAAAGGAGAAAGCAATTTTGTGTTCTGTTTTGTCACAGACAGGACTTTGTTGGCAATCCAAGTTAACATTGGTATTCTTGAATTGTGAGCTCTTAAGAAAACACACTCCTTGTGTGTTGCTAACAGCCATTTCCAGTGGGGAAAACAGGACAAAGCAGAGTTGGGAAAAATATTTTCCTTTGCTATATTTCCAGTCTGAATTAGACCAATGCAGGGTCCCTACAAGAGAGCCCTTTTAAGAATTATGTATTTATAGAAAAGCAACTAAGCTACCTCTGTTCCTAAACACTAAAGCTGTTGCACATAAAAAAATGGAGGAGCTCTGATCAACTATCACAGCTACAATTTTGCTGTACTGTTGTTTGTGGACACCCTCACTAAATGCAAGCATGGGATAAATTGAGCCTGGTTTTTCTCAATCTTTTAAGTGGCAACAAACTACTAGCAAAAGTGGCATTTGATCACAAGGCAAGGAGGCATTGAGAAATGTTTCCCCTTTTGCATTTGAGCATCCAAGGCCAGACAGGAAAGGAGAAAGGGAAAGAGGAAAGACAAAGAAAAAGAAGGAAAGAGGGGAAGAGAGCAAGGAAGGAAAAAGAAGGAAAGAGGGGAAGGAAAAAGAAAGAAAGGAGAATGAAGAGGGAAGGAAAAAAAGAAAAGGGAAGAAGGAAGGAAGGAAGGAAGGAAGGAAGGAAGGAAGGAAGGAAGGAAGGAAGGAAGGAAGGAAGGAAGGAGATTATAATGAGAGGCTCTGAGGGAAGTCCTGACTTAGCACTTGGCTATCAGCAGCCCTGCTGCCCTTTTGCCATCCCCTTGCCCCCTTCTTCTGGCCTAACCTGAATGTCTCCCATCCTATCACGAAGGATGCTTTGGTTACAAAGCTGGGTCTCCTCGCATGGAGAGGGTGTGGGCTTCCTCTGACCCATGCACTTTTGTGGGATCGCAAAATCCCGGGGTCCCACTCCCTGCAGGACGATGGCAACGTACGTCAGCCTAAACCAACGGGCCTCGCTTTAGGTTAGGAAACACACGGACAACATGCTTCTTCAGATGAGATGGCAGGCAAAGACCCTGAAGCCTCTCCGTGCCTCTCTTTTATTGGTACATTAGCGTCATAAAGGGGGGGGGTACAAAAGGACAATAGGGGGATGGTTCTTCATTGCCATACACAAAGAACAGGAAACTTAAGTCAAGGAGGTACTAATTCAAGGTAAGCTTTTCAGGAGAAATGAAACTTAAGTCAAGAAACGAAACCTAAGGCAGGCTCTTCAGGAAAAACGAAAC
>NW_015417895.1:0-1556 GCF_001527695.2 Protobothrops mucrosquamatus | reverse complement strand
GAAGCGCACCCGGAAGGCCACCGGCAGCCAGTGCAGCTCGCGCAGGAGAGGTGTTACATGGGAGCATCTAGAGGCCCCCAAAATCCCCCGCGCAGCCGCATTCTGAACTAGCTGGAGCCTCCGGGTGCACCTCAAGGGGAGCCCCATGTAGAGAGCATTGCAATAGTCCAGGCGGGAAACAACAAGGGCTTGAGTGACTTTATTTAGCATATGGCATACAAGGCCAGGGAGACTGCAATGTTATGAACACAGTAGAAGTCCTGGGAGCTGACAGTCACTAGTCTGTTTGTTGCACCAGTACACCACAAAAGGACCTACTAGCTTCCCACCGACTGGCCTGCAGCATTCTCAGGGAAAATCAGCTCGTCTGCGACTTTCCTTCATCACTCTTCCACCAATCACGTCTGGGCAGATCCAGCACCGATTCCAGCAGATTCATGCAGAATGTAGTCAGCTGTTTCCTACCAACAAAATGGTGGCACCTATCTATCTATTCCCAAACAATGCTTTCAAATTGCTAGGTGGGCAGAAAGTAGGGACAAGAGATGGGAGCTCACCCTGTCCTGCAGAGCTGGACTCGAACCATCAGAGTGCTGGCAATTGTTCTGCACATCCAGCATCATTAAGTCTCTGCCCTACCATATCCCCCAAAACTTTACAAGTAGGTGTACAATGCCAATCTCTATGTCAGCAGCCGTAAGCCAGTGTACATGGCTTATATCCTTCAAACCCCACAGTTTTCATAGATTTGAAATCTGTATAAAATAAGAATGCTAGCATGTAATAAACTGTAAAGTATGCCTTAAAGCAATTACAACACATTTAAAACTTTTCTTCATTACTACAGTACATATTTAAAGCATGCATGGGTTTTTTTCTACTCTTATTTATTTTATTTACTTATTTACTGACGTTTATATGTTGCTTCAATCAAACTGACTATAAGCAGCTTACAAGCTGTTGATAACATGAGATAAACATGGCAAAGTTACAATCTGAAGACAAAGAACATAGCAACTTTGTAAGCTTCCCAGAGTCTTTGTAGAATCAGGCCATCTTAACAAATATTAACAAATAAATACATTTTTCTAAAGCAAAGCAAGATGACGTTAGATGACTACCTGGATGAAGTGTTTCTGAAATACATGCATAAGAAGGCACACCGAATGTAAGCAATGTGTAAATGATACCAGTCACCTTCACCTTGCATACCTATTTAACAACTAGAGTTTGTTAGGATTTTAAATTTTGGAGAATATCTGTAGCCATAGAACCTAACATTTTTAAAGTGATAAGCTAGTAAAAGTAAATATCAGAAAATGCTGACATATTAGTTTCTCCACTTGAAGAGATGGCCATTGTATCCATACCTTGAAATAAATTTAAGAATTACCAGAAGTTTTAAAGACATCCAGTGGAGAGAGCAATAGAGACAGACTGCATTTGTTAAGATGGAAAAATTGGGATTTACATAATATAATAATATAAATAACCGAAGATACAGTGTGCCTGCAGGGTAACTAATCTAGCCTTGATAAGTACAGCTACCTAGCTAC
>NW_015417894.1:0-1556 GCF_001527695.2 Protobothrops mucrosquamatus | reverse complement strand
TGAGGAAAAAGACTTTAATTTTTAAGTGTAATGAAAATTTTAACCAGTAAGAATGTTTCAAATATTGTGAGGAAAACAAACTTAAATAAGAATTTTAAATGGGATCTATGATAAGACAATCAAGATGATCAGTTAGAAAGCTTTATATCAATGTGGTTATTATTTGCAGAAATATTAGAAAAATGTCTATATTTAATTGCTATTTATCTAAATAATAAGAATTGTATTAATTCAAGGTTGGCAAGAGAGAACATTTTTGGAAGAAGAGAACATCAAGCAAAGCTATTATGTGGACTATATAATTATAGAAACTAATTGTTATTGATTCTTTTTTAAATATAACACCAGAACAACATGATGTTTACCAAATATTAAGGTGATTATATTAAAAAAATTAACGAAACATATGTTTTTAAAAAAGGATATCAAGCTTCTATCTTTGAATGAAGGCACCTTTCTATTGGATACTTGTAAATAAGAAGCAGTTTGATATCGCATCTATTTCCCTCCCCCCCAAACCCCCAACAAACTACTAGCCTGTGATTTACAACTGGGTGGTCAGCTTGTCAAACTGAATCTTCAAGCTTGCTTAAAATACTTGTCGTACGAATAGCTCATATGGCAATGGCAGAACTCATTCCACCGTACATCATTCCACCGTACATCATTACTAAAATATACTGTTACAATACTAGCCTTCAGTTTCCTGCTGAGAAATAACTTGTATTAAGTTATATATTATTTCTTGTGTACCCATATGGTTTCCAGGTACTTGGGTTTTTCTTCTCCTTTTTTTAAGTAGTTGAACATTTATGAATTTGTGGAAGTTTTTTGGTTAGAACCATATGTGCTAAAAATATGTTCTCAATATGTTATTTTCTGTCCTAGCCTGGCATCTTAATTAAGACCTCATTTCTACTAATTTTCTTTAAAACATGAGAATTAGTTCTCATTAGCTCTTTATCCGTTTATGGATGCTTGGGCTAGGCTGATCCATCTTTGTGTAATGGATATAGCTTATAAAATATATTTCATGTTGACGTATGGAGGAAGCCCAACTAAAGAGAAAGCTTGAGAATGTATGTAGTAGCTAAATATCCATGATGCTTGAAATGAACAAAACAGGATTGAGGAAATAAGATCTTATTTCCAGAGGATCTTTTCAACTCCCCACTTTTGCAATCTAAGGAGAGGTGTACATTAGCAAAAGACAGGATGAAATGGCTTTCTTGGTGAAATGTCTCAATTATGCAATGGTTTCCTCAACAGAATATTGTCTTTTAGAAACCTGGTGATGTAGTCTTTTTTAACCAAATAAACCCAGTGCTTTCAAATTATTGATTACTTTTGAAACTGACTTAAACTTGTTTCCAATTGTCAATACATTAATATTTAAAATATTTATAAATGTTATTTTTTCTGTAAAATGATCTTGGAAAAATATCTACATAAGATAGATAAAAAGGTAGAAAAAACATTACTAATTAGCTACTAATCACAGTAATTAATTTTTTGTAAGATATTTAAAAAGCTTCTGCTTTATTTGGGATTTCTTT
>NW_015417893.1:0-1556 GCF_001527695.2 Protobothrops mucrosquamatus | reverse complement strand
TGGCAAAATACATGGGAAATCCCATTGGAGAAAAATTCGACTTAGGGTTAGGGTTAGGTTGCCATGAACTCGGAGAGAAAAATGGACATCGCTAACAAACTCGCAGTGCTTAGGTACGGTTAAGAGGGCACTGACTTTTCTAGTCTACCAAATCTATGTTTCCTGGTAAAATACACGGGAAAATCCCATTGGAGGAAAACTACACTTAGGGTTAGGGTTAGGTCACCATGAACTCGGAGAGAAAATTGGACATCGCCAACAAACTCGGATTTCTTGGGTACGGTTAGGAGGGCATTGCCCTTTCTAGTCTACCTTATCTATGTTTCCCGGTAAAATACATGGGAAAATCCCATTGGAGGAAAATTCCACTTAGGGTTAGGGTTAGGTCACTATGAACTCGGAGAGAAAAATGGACACTGCCAGCAAACTCGGAGTGCTTAGGTACGGTTAGGAGAGCACTGACCTATCTAGTCTACCGTATCTATGTTTCCTTCTAAAATCATGGGAAAATCCAATTGAAGGAAAATTCCACTTAGGGTTAGGGTTAGGTCACCATGAACACGGAGAGATCAATGGACATCACCAACAAACTCGGAGTACTTGGGTATGGTTTGGAGGACATTGCCTTTATTAGTCAACCAAATCTATGTTTCCTGGTAAAATACATGGAAAATCCCATTAGAGGAAAATTCCACTTAGGCTTAGGGTTAGGTCGCCATGAACTCGGAGAGAAAAATGGACACTGCCAGCAAACTCAGAGTGCTTGGGTACGGTTAGGAGGGCACTGACTTTTCTAGTTTACCCTATCTATGTTTCCTGGTAAAATATATGGGAAAATCCCATTGGAGGAAAATTCCACTTAGGATTAGGATTAGGTCACCATGAACTCGGAGAGAAAATTGGACATCGTCAACAAACTCGGAGTGCTTGGGTATGGTTAGGAGGGCACTGCCCTTTTTAATCTACCCTTTCAATGTTTCCTGGTAAAATAAACAGGAAAATCCCATTGGAGGAAAATTCCACTTAGGGTTAGGGTTAGATCACCATGAACTCGGAGAGAAAATTGGACATCGCCAACAAACTCGTAGTGCTTGGGTACGGTTAGGAGGGCATTGCCCTTTCTAGTCTACCTTATCTATGTTTCCCGGTAAAATACATGGGAAAATCCCATTGGAGGAAAATTCCACTTCGGGTTAGGGTTAGGTCACCATGAACTCGGAGAGAAAAATGGACATCGCTAACAAACTCGGAGTGCTTAGGTACGGTTAGGAGAGCACTGACCTATCTAGTCTACCGTATCTATGTTTCCTTCTAAAATCATGGGAAAATCCAATTGAAGGAAAATTCCACTTAGGGCTAGGGTTAGGTCACCATGAACACGGAGAGAACAATGGACATCGCCAACAAACTCGGAGTGCTTAGGTACGGTTAGGAGAGCACTGACCTATCTAGTCTACCGTATCTATGTTTCCTTCTAAAATCATGGTAAAATCCAATTGAAGGAAAATTCCACTTAGGGTTAGGGTTAGGTCACCATGAACACGGAGAGAAAAATG
>NW_015417892.1:0-1556 GCF_001527695.2 Protobothrops mucrosquamatus | reverse complement strand
CGCCTTGGGTGCAATCCCAAAACAACTGGAGCACCACTTGAACACCATTGGCATTGACAAATTTGCTATTAGTCAATTGCAAAAGGCGGCCTTACTAGGAACTGCTTCCATCCTGCGACGATATCTGTAATACCATCAAACATCCACATCTGCCTATCCCAGGTCCTGGGTAAGGACTCGATAGGTAGACAAAATGCCAGATCCAGTCTGAACATCTGGCTGACTGTGCGATGATCCATAATAATAATAATAATAATAATAATAATAATAATAATAATAATAATAATAATAATAATAATAATAATATACTGATGATACTCAGCTCTGCATCTTTTAAATATGGCTGTCTCTGCCCTCTTGCAATGCCTAGAGGCTGTAGGACTCTGGATGGGGGACAACAGACTTAGACTGAATCCCCGCAAGATTGAGTGGTTTTGGGTGTATGGAGTCACTCAAAGATCTGAGTGTTTGTCATCCTTAGTTCTGAAGAGGGTTTTACTATGCCTTTCAGACTCAGTTCACACTCTAGGAGTTCTGCTTGACTCTTGTCTTCTGCTCAAAGAGCAGGTGATGGGCATTACTAGGAAAGCTTTTGCAAAGCTCTGGTTTGTGCACCAGCTGCAACTTTTCCTGGGATCATAACTCCCTATGCTCAATTACTCAAGCCTTGTCATCTCTTGTCTGGACTATTGCAAAGTACTCTACATGGGGCTATCCTTGAAATCTATTTGCTGGTACATGGGGCTATCCTTGAAATCTATTTGCTGGTACAAAGTGTGGCAGTGAGCGCAGTCTTTGGGGCCCCTAGGATGGCCCGTATTACACCTCTGGTCTGTGAGCTTCACTAGCTACCAGTGTGCTTTCAAGTACAGTTCAAGGTGTTGGTTATGACCTTAATGGCCTAGGTCCAGACTACTGATGAACCACCTCAACCTGCTAGGACAATCCCATCCTACTAAGGCCAGCAGAGAGGGCTTACATCAGATCTTGTTGGTCAAAGAACGCCAACTATTGGGATCCAGAAGAACAGCCTGCTGCAGCCTGCTGCCCTTTGGAAGATCTTATCTTCTAAGGTAAAGATCTACCTCTACCATCCGTCCACAAGAGTCTGAAGACCTGGTTGGGGAAATGGGAAAGTTCCACACCGGAGGTGGCAGCTGAAATGATGGCAGACTCCTCAGCCATCCATCTTTTTGATGATCGTATTCATATATTTTTGTTGTGTTCCTTTTACACTGTTTATTTTATTGTTCTGTAATTTTATTTCTGTCCTGTTTAGATCCTTTCATTTTCTCTCTTTTTATTATTGTATTTTATTTATTTTATTATTGTAAGCTGCCTAGAGTAGCCCTCGGCAAGATAGGCAGCAAATAATTTTAACAAATAAATGAAATGAATTTCACTATGAATGGCCAGTAATTTCTTTATCTCATGTATGAAAAAAAAAATCTGAAGCCTCAACTGGAGCCTCTTCGAGTCGCCCTCAAGTAAAAGTAGAGCTGGAAGCACTGGAGATACTGCAGCTAAAGGAATCCTTCATTGCAGTCTTTCCAGCC
>NW_015417891.1:0-1556 GCF_001527695.2 Protobothrops mucrosquamatus | reverse complement strand
TTCTTTCCGCCTTTTGGCACGAAGGTTCCCAGGGAGCGGAGGAGGAGGCCGACGGGGAGAAGGAGCTGCAGACTCACCTATCTCAGCCTGCTGTGGGAGGCTGGAGTTGAGGCTTCTGGCTCGGCTGCCCAGGGACGGCCCAGGGAGCGATGCCCCTGCCGGCTGCCACCCCCGCTGGACTGGCTCAGGGAGACGCGTGATCGGCTCGGCTGCCCAGGGAACGATGCTGGTGGCCGCCGCTCGGTTCCCCCCTCCCGCCTTTCCAGGCACACCCGGCGCTCCCCAAGCCAGAGGCCTCTCGGGGGAGCTGATAACGCCGGTCGACAGCTGAGCAGGAACTCGCAAGTTACGGTAATTTCAGAGCGGCGGGCCACGGGGGAAAGAAAGAGAGAGAGAGAGAGGCAAGCAGGCGGAGCACAGCACCAGGGGAGGGGGAGCGAGCAGCGAAGAAGCTGCTGTTGCCGCCGCCGCCGCCAGGCAAGCAGGCGGAGCGCAGCACCAGGGGAGGGGGAGCGAGTGGCGAAGAAGCCGCTGCCGCCGCCGCCATGCAAGCAGGCGGAGCGCAGCACCAGGGGAGGGGGAGCGAGTGGCGAAGAAGGTGCTGCCGCCGCCGCCGCCAGGCAAGCAGGTGGAGCGCAGCACCAGGGGAGGGGGAGCGAGCGGCGAAGAAGCTGCTGCTGCCGCCGCCGCCGCTGCCAGGCAAGCAGGTGGAGCGCAGCACCAGGGGAGGGGGAGCGAGCGGCAAGCGCTTCCCTCCGATGCCCGGGCTGGAGCCGCCGCAGCCGCCGCTGCCGCCGCGCCGCTGCACTAGGAGCGCCAACTCTGCGCACGGGCGGCGCTGGTGCCGCTCTCTGCGCAAGTTCCCGCGGCCCGGGGGAGGTGTGCGTTGCGTCGGGGAAGGTCTGGGCCTGGAAGGGGGGCCAGGTTGACTCTTTCCCTCTCGCCTTTGCCGCCCTGATGCGGTCGCGAAAAGTTGTGAGGCGGTGGGCGCAGAAGCTCCCTTTCCCTTTTCTCTCTGCCCCTTTCCCGACTCGGGAGTTGTTCCGAGCAAGAGGGGAATCTCTGCTGGCCTCCCGCGGTTCCCTCGGAGTCTGAATGGGTCACCGGCCAAGCACTTGGCCGACACTTTTTTTTCCCCCTCCACATTCAAGTAGTCTACGGGTCAGGAGAATCTCGTTTCAAGGTAACTTCCCATGAACGTTTTGTGGCCATGTGTATTCTTGGAGGGCCGGTTGGTTGAGAAGTCGTCGTTCCCCCCCCCCCCTTTTAAAAACACTTAAATATGGCTTCATTTGAAGAGAAGAGGCCTCATGAACTATTTGGCTGTTTTTCTGTCTTCTCACTACACCGCCCCCGCCCCCCCCATGGCGGCGTATGTGATCTTTAAACTCTCATTCCGGGACTCTGTCGGGACTGCTGCTTGCTCTAAAAAGCGCTACGTTGTTCGGTGAGATGTTAATCCCACTACAACTACAATTCTGCTTTCAGTTGAAAAACAACTGCTCGATATGCTCTGCTGTTTTACATTTACCAGTAGCTGCCTCATTTCCCACCCT
>NW_015417890.1:0-1556 GCF_001527695.2 Protobothrops mucrosquamatus | reverse complement strand
AAGGTTCTACATTTAGGCAAGAAAAACCAAATGCACAGGTATAGTATAGGGGGTACCTTGCTCAATAGTAGTAATTGTGAGAGGGACCTCGGAGTCCTAGTGGACATTCACCTAAATATGAGCCAGCAGTGTGCTGCAGCTGCCAAAAAGGCCAACACAGTGCTAGGCTGCATTAACAGAGGGATAGAATCAAGATCACGTGAAGTGTTAATACCACTTTACAATGCCTTGGTAAGGCCACACTTGGAATACTGCATCCAGTTTTGGTCACCACGATATAAAAAAGATGTTGAGATTCTAGAAAGAGTACAGAGAAGAGCAACAAAGATGATTAGGGGACTGGAGGCTAAAGCATATAAGGAACGGCTGCTGGAATTGGGTATATCTAGTTTAATGAAGAGAAGGACGAGGGGGGACATGATAGCAGTGTTCCAATATCTCAGGAACTGCCACAAAGAAGAGGGAGTCAAGCTATTTTCCAAGGCGCCTGAAGGCAGGACAAGAAGCAACGGGTGGAAACTAATCAAGCAGAGAAGCAACCTAGAACTAAGGAGAAACCTCCTGACAGTTAGAACAATTAACCAATGGAACAACCTGCCTCCAGAAGCGGTGAATGCTCCAACACTGGAGGTTTTTAAGAAGAAACTAGACAGCCATTTGTCCGAAATGGTATAGGGTTTCCTGCCTGAGCAGGGGGTTGGACTAAATGACCTCCAAGGTCCCTTCCAACTTTACTACTACTATTGTTGTTGTTGTTGTTGTTGTTTAAATGTGACAAATGTTATGCATAATATAATTTGCTCATAAGTACAGAAAAATGAAGAGTTAAATGCTACATTTTTTCAAGACTTGCACTATAATTGATATTTTGTGACTAAGTAAGGCAAGTAGTTTATTTTATAAAGTAGTTTATTCAAAATTGACGGCTTTGATTTTCAGTGTTTAGTTTTTCCTGTTTAGAAGACAAAAAATAAAAATGTGCTAAATAGTATATAACCATTTATAGCTCTTTGTGTTTATTCCCTGCACAAAATCGAAGAGTTTATCTTTTAATAAAAATTTCATCTGAACAATTTAATATGACAAGTACAGTATCAATGAAACTTTTTAGATTAAGCACAATTAGTAAGTTAAGTAGAATAACTGGCTCAGTGAGCTCCATAGTCAAGTGGGATTTGAATTTAGATCTTCCTGGTCCAACATCCAGTACATAAAAACATATACATGTTTCAGTATTCCTATCAAAAAATGGGTCTACAGATATTTTTATATCAAAATGAGGTGTTAAAAAGATGAGCCAATTGAGAGTGAAGAGGAACAAATATTTAAAGGGATTGATTAACAACTCCACTGAGATATAAATATAGGGCAAACATAGTTATGCCTCATATTTCAAAAGGAGGTTCATTTTGGAAACCTGTATCTCTGCCTCTTTTCCTTATTGCTATATCATTTAACTTTTTGGTATTTCTCACTATGAACATCATCTGAGTTGTCCACTACCTACAAACAATTCATCTTATAATTATTTAGATCTGTCTAGCCCTTGGTTTGTA
>NW_015417889.1:0-1556 GCF_001527695.2 Protobothrops mucrosquamatus | reverse complement strand
TCACGAGGCTGAGCCCATTAATCACTGGCTTCAGTTTCAAAAGTAGAAAACAGGTAGCTGGCTGCCAGATTCCCCCTCCCCTCTCCTAAAACTCAGATCCCTTTTGCACCCTGTCACAGAGCAGAAGCAACTGTGACTTGTGCCAAGAAAGGTAAACAAAAACAGCTCTGCAGGCAGCGTTATGAGGCAGATCGACTCTAGCAGGTGACTTTTGGCAGTCTGGATCTGATTTTCGATCAAGGGATCAGAGCCAAAACCAAGGCATTACCACAGTAAATTAACCATATTCCAAAAGTTACGGGGCTCATTTCTTTTCACTTCTACTTTCATTTTACATTAGCAATATTTGCCACTTCTCATTTAGAAACCAGCAATGTCTTTTAGAGCAGGGGTCCCCAACCTTGGCAACTTTAAGATCTGTGGACTTCAACTCCCAGAATTCTGGGAGTTGAAGTCCACAGATCTTAAAGTTGGGGACCCCTATTTTAGAGGCAACACAGCCAGATTTACATTTTCTGTTACATTCATTTTGGCTTTATCTTCTGGGAACAAAACTGATAATAAGCCCAAAGGAGGGGGGGGGTGAGTGCTTGATATTCATTACCTATTCAGAAGACACAGACTTGCTATCCAGATGGCACTCTTCACTATGCAGGTAGGAGCATACTCAAATGGTATTCAGGTTTACCATAATACCAAAATGTAATCCCTTTTGGAGCAGAGATGTGCAATCTAATTCAGTCTAAAAGCTACATTTGACTCTGGAATGGTTTAATAGAGGCTCCATTTCAAAGAGTAGATGGGACCAGGAGAAAGAAATAAATGGAGCCAGGATAACATCAAATTCAAAAGCTGTTAATTGTTTAATTTAAATGTTGCGTTAATTTTCACAAAATTAAGCAGCCGTTAGAGGTGAAGGTAAAGTTTTCCCCTTTCCAGTTGGGCTGAGGCTCATCTCTGTTTCTTAGCCGAAGGAGCCAGTGTTGTCCGAAGACCCTTTCCATGGTCATGTAGCCAGCATGACTATATGCTGTGGTGCATGGGATGCTGTTACCTTTCCACCAAAGTATTACCTATTTATCTACTCACATCTGCATGCTTTCAAACTGTGAGGTGGACAGGAGCTGAGGCAAGTAATGGGAGCTCACCCCATCTCGTGTCACTCGGGTCTTGAACCTGGGCTGTCAGCTGCCCAGCTGACAAGCTCAGCCTCTTTGACCCCTGAGCCATCGCACCCCCTTTGTTGTGTTCTTTGTATTCCCCCCCCTTAATCCCCTATGCATATCCTGATCACCCATTAAGGGTGATTGCCCTTCACCATTGATCGCCCATTAAGGGTGATTGCCCTTCACCATTAATCGCCCATTAAGGGTGATTGCCCTTCTCCATCTGCATACAGTTTCATGCCCGTTGCTGGTTGGCTAACTAGCAACAGGGTCTTGCCAGCCAATGGAATTGTGTGATTACAAGCCAGGGGAATCCCATAAAAGAGGGCTCCCCTGGCCCAGAGAGCCAGTCCGGATTTACCTTATGCCTTGCCAATAAACCAAGAGCTG
>NW_015417888.1:0-1556 GCF_001527695.2 Protobothrops mucrosquamatus | reverse complement strand
TTGGCAGGGTGATGTCTCTGCTTTTTAGTATGCTGTCTAGATTTGCCATAGCTTTCCTCCCCAGGAGCAAGCGTCTTTTAATTTCTTGGCTGCAGTCCCCATCTGTGGTGATCTTGGAGCCCAGGAAAATAAAATCTGTCACTACCTCCATTTCTTCCCCATCTATTTGCCAGGAATTGAGAGGGCCGGATGCCATGATTTTGGTTTTCTTAATGTTGAGTTTCAAGTCAACTTTTGCACTCTCCTTATTCACCCGCATCAAGAGGCTCTTTAGTTCCTCTTCACTTTCTGCCATTAGAGTGGTATCATCTGCATATCTTAGGTTGTTGATATTTCTCCCTGCAATCTTAATTCCAACTTTTGATTCATCTAGCCCTGCCTTTCTCATGATGTGCTCTGCATATAAGTTAAATAGGCAGGGCAACAGTATACAGCCTTGCCGGACTCCTTTCCCAATTTTAAACCAATCAGTGGTTTCGTGTCCAGTTCTCACTGTTGCTTCTTGACCCGCATATAGATTTCTCAAGAGACAAATAAGATGGTCTGGTACTCCCATCTCTTTAAGAACTTGCCACAATTTGTTGTGATCCACACAATCAAAAGCTTTAGCATAGTCATTGAAGCAGAAATAGATGTTTTTCTGGAACTCCCTAGCTTTCTCCATGATCCAGCGTATGTTGGCAATTTGATCTCTAGTTCCTCTGCCTCTTTCGAAATCCTGCCTGTACTTCTGGTAGTTCTCAATCCACATACTGCTGGAGTCTAGCTTGTAAGATTTTAAGCATAACTTTACTAGCATGCGAAATGAGTGCAATGGTGCGATAGTTATATGCCTTTATTGATGTTTAAATATTGCCAATTTTTTCAATGTAATTTTTAAGATTATCACTATTTTCCCATCTTTTAAAATGTTATCTTTGTTTTTTATTGCTTTTATCTTATAATTTCACATTATATGCTACCTTCAGAAGCAATGAGAAGTAAATCTCAACAGCCTCAAGGAGCCTGTTTAACTCTAAGTTCTATATTTTATTGAGCAAAAGACATGGGTGACATAATTGGTGTTCATTTGTTATCAAAAATGAAACACAGGACACTGAAGGTCTTTAAAAATCTCTCGGGAATGGCATTACAAGATTGAGTATCTGGGTAAGTTCAATACATTTGTATTGGAAATGAGATATAAATCTCTAAGTCAAGGAGCTGCTTTAACTAAAGGCTCTATTTCAATAAAGTAATGCATCTTTCAAGGTTCGGTAAAAATCTATAAGGAAAAGTAATTTCACATGTAAATTTATAAGTTATATCCCTAGGTTAATTTATGGGTGGTAAACAGGAATCATGCTGCATTGAGTAAAATGAAATATTCATGACAGTGAATCTTTTTATCAAATTAATATTTTTCTATTCCACTCCAAGCTCTTATCTTAAATGAAAACTTTTATTAACAAGAATTGGCAATGTGGAGGAAGACTGAAGGGCTTGCACTGGGGGAGTCCAGTGGCCCTTCATAAACCTGATATAAATAAAGCTGCAATCAGTTCATAGTGTATTAA
>NW_015417887.1:0-1557 GCF_001527695.2 Protobothrops mucrosquamatus | reverse complement strand
GTCATGGGGCGCGGAGACCGTCCAGACTCCGGGCGAGCTAGCATCTCTCAACCCCGATTATAACAAAACCGGGGTGAGAGGAAGCTCGAGCCCTATCCGGACTTACTCACCCCCCCTCTTTGCCCGAGGGACGAGGTTCCGAGCCGAGAGACAGCTAACGAACGCTGTCTCTTCAGGCTTTGACGCGCTCCCAGACGGGCGGCTAACAAAAGCCGCCATGCGATGCAGCCTGTCACCACCGGAAGTCCAAAATACATGATTTATTATATAATCACATAAAATGATTTCATTAAATCTTACAATTTCCAGAGTGTAATAAATTCTGACCTAATTTCCTACCAAAGGAAAGTAAAATCTCCCTTGCATCATGTTTAGCTCCTAATAATTCCATGGAGATGTTTTCTTGTCAAGAGGGACAAGAAAAAATGGTAGGGAAATACCATTACCTTATTCTAGTAAAGATTTTCAAATTCACATACTAGACTATAGCTGTGGGATTTCATCAAGAACTCCGTTCAAGGAGCAACCAAATTCCATCCTGCTTAGCAAAAGTTGGCCAGATGCCATCATCCAGTTTGGTACAATAATTTAAGGCAGAGGTCCCCAGTCTTTTGGGGACCAGGGACCCGTTCCGTGGAGAGAGGTTTTTTCATGGACCGGAGACTGTGTGGTTTTGTGTGCTGCCTGCATCCTGCGAATGGGGCTTTGGTTGTTTGTGCAGACCGGTTGCTGGCATGCTACGGCTCGGTACTGGTCCATGGACCGGGGATTGGGAACCCCTGGTTTAAGGCTAGAAACTAAGAGACTGTGAATTCTAGTCCCACCCAGCTGGGTGACAGCACACACACTATCAGGGAAGAAGACAAGGGCAAACCATTTCCAAAAATGTTGCCAGAATACTGTAAGAACTAGTTCAGGCAGCCAGCAGGAATCAACACTGACTTGAAGGCACAAACAAGTAAACACAAAAAAATGTTTTGAAAGAGGTGTATTGCATCTCTCTTCAAACAGCCTCCATCTTTCTCCATGAAGCTGCTTTGTAAATATCCCTGCTGTTTCCGTGCAGTGCATGCTTGACATACAGTGTTGGTGCATACACACATGCAATCATGTAAGCCTGGAGCAACAGCTTGTTTTAATAAATGGAAGAGAGATGCTTTGTACACTGAAGCATTTGTGCAGCTCTTTTAAAGCTGGTTTGCTGTCATAATAACTTCCCAGTTTCACAGAACAAACAAGCAGCAGCTACAGAGATAGAAAAGTAGGCCAGAAGGAAAGAAGAAAGAAGAAAACATAAATACCACTTACTATATCATCTAATTTGCCCTTCTGTCTAGATCAGCCCTCTTCCTTTTGCGCTCAAGATTTGTTGCTGAAATATATCATACCTAACAATGCATGGACATCCCTGAGGTGTTGGAATCAGTAATCCAAGGCATCTGGAAAGAATCAGCCTTCAGGGATACTTAATGAAAGCTCTAAGGATGCCAGTACACACATTCACAGTCAAATGTTCTTTCTAGATAAAGGTTTGTGTGAAAGCATGTTCCCACAATA
>NW_015417886.1:0-1557 GCF_001527695.2 Protobothrops mucrosquamatus | reverse complement strand
TTTTCCTTTCATGGGTTCATGGGCACGGTGACAGGAGTCTGGAGACCAACACGCCTGACTTTGTCTGTTGCTTCGCCTCCGTCGGAACTGGGCATGTGCGACCAGGCAAGAGGCGTGGCTATCTCAGACTTAGTCTTATTGGGTACAAGGGACTTCAGGAAACCCAATCATGTGGATTATCCATCATCATGCTGAGAAATGGCGTTCAGGTAAGACCAACGCCCCATCTCAGCATTTGGGAGTTTATCATTTTTTATTCTGGTGAAGTAGCACTATCCCAGACAGACCCAGCGCTCAACTTGGGGCATTCTCCTAGACTCATGATTCCTATTAAAAGAGCAAGTGGCATTATGATAGGACGACCTTCCTTTGCACCTTTGGAGCTTTGTTGTGTGTCACTTGTGCCCTTTCTTGGATTGTGAGACCTTTTCAGTCACTCATGCCCTGGTCATCTCCTGAATTACTGCAATGTGCTTTACACGGGGCTACCCTTGAAGAGTATTCAGAGGTTGCAGCTTGTATACAGTGCAGTAGCACATAGTCTTAGTACCCCTTAGGATGGTGCACATAGCACTGCAGTTACACATGCTGTGTTGGTTGCTGATTTCCTTCCAAGTTCAATTCAAAGTATTGCTTATTACCTTTAAAGCCCTTTATGGCATGGGAACCGTCTCAGCCCAATGGTATCGGCCTTCCTCATTCAGTCCAGCAGATCTCTGAGATTTGGCTGGCAGGTTCCAGAAAAGTGACTTTTCTGCTGGTCCTTGATCCATGAGGTGAGGTCTACCCCCACCCTCTTGGCCTTTGGGAAAGATGTTAAAACCTGGTTCTGCCTTAGCCTGGGGTAGACCAGGCTAAGAACCAGATGCTTTATGTTGGAAGTGGCTGATGGATTAACAGAGAAGATAATGTCACTGTATTGATCTTGCCTTTTACTTCTCTCTTTACTTAATGTTTTTAATATATTTATATTTACTATTTTAATTGTTAGCCTCCCAGACTCACTTTGCAGAGTGAAATAGGAGGCATATAAATTCAAATAAATAACTTGCTTCAAGCATCAGAAGAGGTGTTAGCATTGTTTAGAGCAGTGGTTCTCAACCTTTTTAATGCCGCGACCCCCCAACCGGTCGTAAGTCGAGGACTAAACCGGTCGTAAGTCGAGGACTAAACCGGTCGTACGTCAAGGACTACCCAACCGGTCGTAAGTCAAGGACTTTCCCTGCTCGGGAGCGCCGCGCATGCATGGTTCCGCCCCCTGCGCCGGCCGAGGCGTAGCTGACAAGCGGCAGAGACGGAGCAGGCCGACCACCAGCTGGCCCAGCTCAAGGGAGGTAAGGCACCCGCTGGAAAGGGGGAAAAAAATGGCGGACAGCCTTGCTTGGCGACCCCCGTGAAATGGTCGATCGACCCCAAATGGGGTCGCGACCCATAGGTTGAGAATCGCTGGTTTAGAGTTATTCCAAGACAAGAAACAGTTTAAATGTAAAGAAGTACATTTCAGATGACTGCCAGGAAAATATTTCTAAATGTAAGAATTGTTCAGTAATAGAACTC
>NW_015417885.1:0-1557 GCF_001527695.2 Protobothrops mucrosquamatus | reverse complement strand
GTTATTACAGTAATCAACATCAATATGCATTACCTTGAAGACTGGAACAAACTTACACAATCCAATTTGTAGCCAAAGTTGCTTTTGAATTTTTTTTTCTCTTCATTGTTCAAAATATTTAAGATGTTTTGACCTTTACAGTGTCTTCTCCATTCAGATGACAACACTCATGCTTTTATTGAAATAATTCTATTTTTTTTAAAAAAAAATGCTTATCACTTTCTCTGCTTTCACTGGCCGGTTAGCAAAAAGCTAGAAAAGATGGGTGGAATGCTCCATCCACTATGGTTGGAGGCCAAATGCTTTCAAGGCATCTGCTTGTTGGGAAAAGTTATGGAGGGAGTGGCGAAGCAACCCTTGAAAGCCATTCCAATCAGAACATCCTCAAGCTGTCTTTGGATTTCAATTCCTACTGAAGTGATGATTATGGCAAGAGTATCTACTATATAGATGTTCATAAAAACATGCTCAAGATGTAAAAGTAATCCAGAGTAGTAGAACCTTTTTGTAAAATTAAAAAAAAAACCCAAACCACCGAATCACCTTTCCTTTATTTATTTTCCTTAGAAGTTGGGTGGCAATCATTTGTTAATCGTTGAGTTAATATTTTGTACATTATTACTTCTAAAAAGGAAGAACGGGTGCTGCACCATGGACCCAGTCACATTGGTAGCAGAAAGCTGCCCAGAGTTGCCTTGTGGTATGATGGGCAGCCAATACAAATTTTAAAATAAATAAATAAATAAATAAAAGGGATAACCTTAAGCCATTAGTCCTATTTGTTATTTAGCTTCATTCAGGAAAACAATTCAAAGATGGATGCTTCCCTCTATCTTTCCCATCCCTCACTATATTAGACAATATGTTTTATATGTTTGTAAGCAGTGCTTTCTTTAAAAAAACAAAAAAAAAAGGTGCCGGAACTCACACACGTCATACAACCCGCCTTGCCTATCCTACAAGGTTGCATCCAAAAAAGGTGCCGGAACTCCGTTCTGGGCGTTCTATGAGAAAAAAAAGCCCTGTGTGTAAGTGTGTGTGTGTGTGTGTTGTATGTGTATGCACATACATACAAATATACCACTAAAATATTTCTGAATATATTAAAAAACCAAGAGGGACAGAGAGGCTTCTCAAATCTAGATTTCATTCCAAGTGACGTCTTGGCTTTTAAAATCCTAACAGGTCTAAATCTGGGTAGGTGACTGTCTCCTCCATCAGAAATGTTCTTCAACATCTTCATCAACGATCTGGACGAGGGGATAGATGGGGAAATCATCAAATTTGCAGATGATACCAAGCTGGCAGGAATACCCAACACTCCAGAAGACAGGCTTAGGATACAGGAGGATCTGGATAGACTTGAACACTGGGCACTATCTAACAAAATGAAATTCAATGGTGAAAAAAGTAAGGTTCTACATTTAGGCAAGAAAAACCAAATGTACAGGTATAGTATAGGGGGTACCTTGCTCAATAGTAGTAACTGTGAGAGGGACCTCGGAGTCCTAGTGGACAATCACTTAAATATGAGCCAGCAGTGTGCTGCAGCTGCCA
>NW_015417884.1:0-1557 GCF_001527695.2 Protobothrops mucrosquamatus | reverse complement strand
GGTTAGTCTGTGAGCCAATATGTCTTGCTGTCAGCCAGTGCTGCGTCCTCGTCAAAAACTGGGGGATGATAGGCCCAGGACAGGCGTGGCAAGTTTGGCTGACTTGATCTGATTGGGCAGGAGGATTAAGTTAACCCAATCGTGGATTATCCATCTCCGTGCTGAGAAACGGCGTTCAGGTAAGACAACGCCTCTTCTGTTCACTTCTTGACTTAAACCATTTAAGAAGATCACCAAAGTTATGTCTGTTTCCAAACCGAGGCTAATTTGGAAAGGTTCTATTTTTATCAAAGATAATACAGAGTTGTTATAACACCATCATACAAGTCAGTATCTATATAGGAGATAATTAGTACTGATTACCGCAATATTGATTGGGAAACAGACTCTCTTACACAAAGTTCTTTGAAAAGTTCCAATAGAAGAGACTACATCTAGTTCAAGGTTGAGCTATTGTTATTTTTTTCTTTATTATTTCTTAACTATATTGTTGCATTTCTGTATGGGTCCTCTGGCCAAAATATGTAATCTGATAAGCATTTTAATAATTACTACTGAACAATATGTTTGTTATAAATATATTGATGAGAATTGATACTGAGAGTACATAGCCAAACATTTTTGTTTAGGACTGTGTGAGTCACTGATGATGTTACCTAGTCAGATAATGAAACATCGGCAAGCAACAGAAAGCACCAAGGAATGGAGTGTTAAAGTTGATGTAATAATACTGTAGAAGACCCATTAACAAAACCGTTAAGAAATAATAAAGGAAAAAGAACAAGATCTCAGTCCTATGACAGTAGGAAACATGAGAAAGAGACTGAAAATAAACTTGGTTTCATTCTATATGGAGTAATAGGGAGATTAGGGAAACTGGGAGGCTTTTAAGAGTTTGTTATTATATCCAACAATAAAAGAATTCTAACAGTTTTTGCAGTGGCTGTTTCCTGACGTGACATCAGCTTGGCAAGTCTCATGCTCTCTAATCAGACAGGCATTGAACCTTGCCTTTGATCCTGAAGTTGTCATTAGATCATAGGGGTACCCACACTGTCTGCAGAATGACTTGCTGAAATATAATTACAACATCAACAGTATGTGGATATACACAACAAATGTGTACCATGCCGTGGCATAACTAGAGTAAGGCTTGCCTGATGCTGGAGTGGATAGCCTGTAGTCCAACCCATTATTTCTTTGCTTACATAGAAGTTTTCCAAATAGCAGTTTACGATTGCCATGATTCAATGTGAATTGTTTACGATGGGTTGACCAGCAGAATTTCTTACAGATCACTCCAGGTGATTTCTGTTCTGAGTTTACTGAAGGAAGAGGCAGCCAAATTATCAGAACTCCATGCAAAGATTTAGCGCTTCACTTGATGATTTGACTAGGAGAGCAACAGCAACAGAGATTTATGAGCTGAAGCAAAGTGGCTGCAGAGTTCATTAGTAGATACTAGATTTTCAATTGTGTGCGAAAGATATGGGAGTGGAATGATTTTGTTCTGATTAGCCAGTTTGGGGAAGGATATCCTCATAAAGGACCATTTTG
>NW_015417883.1:0-1557 GCF_001527695.2 Protobothrops mucrosquamatus | reverse complement strand
AGAAGAAGAAGAAGAAGAAGAAGAAGAAGAAGAAGAAGAAGAAGAAGAAGAAGAAGAAGAAGAAGAAGAAGAAGAAGAAGAAGAAGAAGAAGAAGAAGAAGAAGAAGAAGAAGAAGAAGAAGAAGAAAACAAATAATAATCAATAATCTAGATCACATTTGCCCAATTCTTCTAAGTCATATTTGGCATTTTTAGAGCAACTTCTATGGATGTTCAACAAATGATTCCCATGTGAGACTGAGCAATCACAGAACCCCTCTGGGATGTATTTGGGGTCCAGAGACATTCTTGTCTCATGTGGGTATTTGGCTTTGAGCCTCATTTTTAGTAATGAAAAGATTCTAAAGGAGGTTAAAGAAGGAGTTTGGCAAGCATCAAGCAATGTTGGTAGACTCATAACTTCTGGAAGATAGAACAGCTGGGTCGCCTGAATGTCTTATATTGATGTGGGTGCCTTGGAGAGATTGATTTGTTTTTGTTTTTTGTTTTTAAAAAAAGGTAGATTAAAAATGTAAAATAAATACATGCAGGTAAACCAGCATATATCCAAATGTATGAGTGAGAACTGACCCTCTTTGTAAGGCAGCTTCCAGAATTTTAGCTACTGCTGAAAATTAGATTCTTAGCTATTTTTTTTTCAAGCAAACCACATATATTGCTGATCAGAGCTTTCCTAGTCTACCACACCATCAATAGTTCTTATCCCAGAAATGACTTCCAGTGACAAAAAGAAATTGAATTGTCTAACTGCTATCTTACATTTTCTTGTCCATTCCAGAACACAATTTTTTCTCAGCTGAATTTTAAAAGCTTTATTTCTAATACATGGCAGTAGATTGGAGACAGTCCATATTGTTCATTGGATGCGGATGTAGATGCAGTTGAGCAAGTGAACCAAACAATAGTTGGGGTGGGTCAGTGAAATGTTAGGATGTTTCACGCAGCGTAAGAAAAAGGCTGAAATACTGTAGATATTGCAGCAGCTCACTGATCTGCAGTTTGCCTATTGCCTGAAGGAAAGCTTTACAAAAAACAAATTCCCCAAGTCTGTTTGCCGAACCTGATACCATCTTCCTTGCTTGTTTGCCTGATTTCTTGACTTTTTCTTGCTCTTATACAGAAGATTGTAAATTCAAGGTGAAAGATCTTGCAGTTCTTTTATGTTTATTTACTCTTCTGCATGTATTTCCATCTAGTAGGAGAACATACAATAAAAGATTGCATTTTCATACCAATGAAAGAGTTCCTGATATACAACCGTTCACTTTCCTTGTGTTATCTTCATCCCAGTTGATAAAAGAGCCTGATCAGAAACCTCAGTGAAAGAATCATGAAAAATATGTAAATAAATAGCATTTGTCAAGGCATTGGCTTTCTCAAATGCCTTTTCCTGAACAGTTCTCATTGTGCCTTTTGTGTTAGCAAACAGAATCTAAATGTCCTTTATATGTTATTTTGAAATTAAGTTTGATAGGACATGGAGTCAGAAATACTGTAAGAGAGAGAGAGAGAGAGAGAGAGAGAGAGGGAGGAAGGGAGGGAGGGAGGGAGGGAGGG
>NW_015417882.1:0-1557 GCF_001527695.2 Protobothrops mucrosquamatus | reverse complement strand
GAGCAAAACGAAGTAGCTTTTTTTCATATCTTACCCCAACTGAAATCCTAGTTAAGTTATAATTGTTAAAGCATTTAGTTGCTGCACAACTTCCTATTACTGTTCTAGAATATACAGTCTTTATTAGTATTCATTCCCTGCAAAACTTTAAATAGATATCTCCATTCTAAAATAATCAAATGCTTGTAAATCTTATTATTAATTCCAATAATATTGTGATTAGGAACTTAAATTTGGAGAATATATAGCAATGGAGAAACAGTGTAGATTATAATAATATAATTAATATCATCTCCATTCTAAAATAATCAAATGCTTGTAAATCTTATTATTAATTCCAATAATATTGTGATTAGGAACTTAAATTTGGAGAATATATAGCAATGGAGAAACAGTGTAGATTATAATAATATAATTAATATCATATAATTAATATCATATCATATATCATATCATATATCATATCATATATCATATCATATATCATATAATATAATATTTGTTAAACTAAATGTAAACAAGAATGGTTCCCACATTAAAAAATATCATGCAACATGGCAAATATAATCATTTACAATATGGCTTCTAAGAGGCCCTAAATGTCTACAAATATTGCAAATTAGCAGAGGTATAAAAAACCCAATTGTTCTTGTTTATTTTGTTTTTTTCTACTTTATAACCAACTTTGGATTAAAAAAACCAATAATTTATGCTTGCATTATTTACTAAATTGTAATTCTATGCTACTGGTAGAATATTTTTTCTCTTCCGTATTCACAATACTTTAAGTTATCATATAACAGAACATTAATAATTTTTCATTATGTTATATAAACATCACCATATTGAAACAATATAACATACCAAGATTTATAACAACATAATACAAAGGAAAAAATGTTTTTGAGTGCCTTAAATATAAAAGATTTATCTTTTAACATACAGTATTTGCAACAATGAAAAGGATTGATTCTAACAGTGCCCACTTCTAGGCATAAAGCAGGATTGATTGGAAGATTCATAATTAGTAGTATTAATCCTATAAATTAGAATCATCATGAAGATTTCATTTATTGATTCAGCAATATTTTCTTTTATTATGAGTCTGAAAATGTAAATCTTTCATGAGCTTAACGGTCTTGACTGATGTATTCACCACATTCTGGGATCTCTCCTCCACTCCCTCAAAAATACTGTTAAAAATGACATATGGAACTGAAATGCTTTTAATCATATCTATCAATGCCAGGAAATTTTCAGTTATATGAAAGATAAGTCAGTTTTAATGTATGTCTGAAATATTTCTTTTAATCTGATTTTGTTTATTAGTAATATTTTCAATATAAGATGCATTTAAACGTTTATATAAGCACACATTCATTCATTGCTGGGAATGACACTTAATGCATCCTAAGTAGCAGTAAGATGGTTATAAATTCTATTTGATTGAGGACAATATATATATATATATATATATATATATATATATATATATATATATATATATATATATATATATATATATATATATATATATATATATATATATATATATAT
>NW_015417881.1:0-1557 GCF_001527695.2 Protobothrops mucrosquamatus | reverse complement strand
GGGGGGGCGGGCTCCTTTGTGCCCCCTCTGGGTTTGGTGAGAGGTGGGGGGCTCTGATACATCCCCCCTCCCTCCAGTCCCCCCCCATGCATCCAGCCCCCCCTTTCCCTGGCAGGCCAGACCCCCCCCAGCAGCCCTCATCCCCCGGGGAGGGGGTGGGCATTTGTGGGGCAAAACAGCACCTGGCGGCTGTCTGTCACATGTTGCCCGTGGCAACTGGCTCTCGGGGGGGGGGGTGAGTCTGGGGAGGGGCAAGGATTTCCCTCAAGGGGGGGGGAGGCGGGCGTTGCTCCTTGCCGCAGCTGCCTTTGTTTACCCGCTGGCTGGGGAGAGACAAGCCACCTGGCAGCCGAGAGGGAGGACACTGGCGCCCAACGTGTCAAGCAGAGGCAGCCCTGCCTGGATACTGGGGAGGGGGCTGGGCCTGGGCCGGAGGAGGGGGCTGCCCCGCTTGCCCTGCCCTCCAAAATGGCAGAGGAGGGAGCAAAACTCACAGAAACACACACAGACACACACTCGCACACATTACGTAAACAAAGGGGTCCACCGAAGCCTCTAACGCCCTTGAAAGACCCCTTCCCAGCACATCCTGTGGGTGGGGGGACACTTCGGCTGCGCCCCTTTCTGCAGACACGGTCCCTCGGCCGCAGATCTCTCGTTTTTCCAAAAGGATCAACCCCACCGGATCCCCCGACCCGGAATCCTGGCCAGTTTGGCCCCCTCCCCAACAGAGAGGACCGGGCACCGCAGGATTGCGTGCGCGGAAGCCGAAGACCACCACCATCCCAACTTGGGAGCTGGCAGGCCCTACTACAACTCTTAGCGTCCCTCCAAGCGGGTTCCGCAGTGGATCTAAACGAGGGGTCCTCAAACTTTTCTAGTGGGGGGGAGCGGATGGTTCCACGCATGCGGCGGTCGCACGAGGGCCATTTCTGCGGCCCGGTTCCGAATGGGCTGCAGCCCGATGTTGGGTCGCAGCGCGGGCGTTGTGGACCCTTATTCTACAGCCAAAGGGGCGAAGCTGGACCGGGGGGGGGGGAGAAGATGGCTAACACCCCCTAACATATAACCAGAAAGCTGCCACTGTCATATTGGGGGGGGGGAGTTGGGCCAGGACCACCCTCTGATTCTGGCTGCTGCGGTTGAGAGGACGGGAAGGAGAAGGGACCCTCCTCTCCGCCGGATGGACGTTAACCGGGCAGCGACTGCAAGTCCTCGGCAGACACGGACAGAGTCCCGTTCAAGGACATCTGCGGGCGTCTTAATTGGGGCGTCTTTTCATACATGCTCCCCCTTTCTCAGGCCGAGTCGGGTGGGTGGCCCCCCTCCTCACACTGCAAGCCCCCTGCCCTTGGGGTGCTCCAAAGGGCGCCCCTCGGCTGCCGGGATCGGACGCCATGGCCCTTTGGCAGCATCAGTTCCCGGGGAAGACAGGCGATTCCGGGGCAGCCTCCGAGCCAGATTCTCTCCCCATTCCACCCCAACTCCGGGGTGCAATTTTGGGGTGCCGCCGATGGGAACCAGGCAAGGCCGCCCCGAGGGCAGATTCGGCCACGC
>NW_015417880.1:0-1557 GCF_001527695.2 Protobothrops mucrosquamatus | reverse complement strand
GAATCTGTATGGTGAATGGCCTGATAGAATTAATTCCTGCTGCTTTTCCATTAATGAATGGCCATGTTGTGTTTTGTACAGTTTGAGTTGTAATCAAACATGACCCAAGCAAGAAGAGAAAGTTCAGTTCCATTTCAGTGCAAAGAACAGTAGTTTTATGTTTTTGCTAATTATTCCTTAATATAAAAAGACCTTTTATACCCAGACTGTTTCAGCTGAAATCAAAGACCCCTATTTCAGAGGAGACTTCAGTTATTTAACAAGGAAGTATATTTTATCTGGATGATTTTACCCCTAAGCTTTGGTTCTTCATGTTATTCTAGGAAATATTTTGTATCTATAGTGAGAAATTGAGGGTAAGAGTTATTTTCAAAAAGCTTTCTGAGGGAAAAAAACAACAATTGCACTGTACAACTGAATAAATCAATCAGGAGATTTGGAAAGGAAATATAATTTCCATCTCAGAGAAAACAAACCATCTTCCTATACCACGCTCTAATTTGTATTTGATTCCGCAAATCTTTTCCAGAATTTTTGATACGTATTTTGATGCAAGCTGTTTTCAAGACGTCACAGCATTTCTTTAAGGCTAATTTTTTTCACATTTATTTTTCTACCTTGGTTATTGCCAGACTAATTTTGGACTTCAAAACTAGGAACTGTGTCTTGTGGAATTACGCAGTGAAAGAATTAATATAGTTAATTTGTATCTCTTATTGAAGTATCAGGTTTAATTGGCTATATTTATGTGAATGTGATTGGTTGGAGTGGCTAACAACAGTTAAGAAATGTTGTTTAAATGATCACTTGTCAATTCTTGTTAGATATTAGGTGGGGAATACCTAACCCTCTCTTTTATTCTCATGTAAGTATAAGCATCTATTGTTATGGAAGCAAATGAGATCCAATTAACCATTATTAGATTCTCACCAAAGGAGATACTATCTTTCTGTGGAATATTAAATATTAATCTTTAAACATCATGTTTGCCTTTTTCCTAATGTAGCACTACATTTCTACTTGGAAGCAACATTATACATCCAGTTTTCTGGATAGTGATAGAGATGCAGACATATTCATGTACACACACACTTCTTTCCCACGACTTGCACCTCATTTTATGATTCCCTTGGCAGATTAACCTTCTCCTAGGAGGTGACCCTCATATAATCCTGAAATGAGCTATAGAAGGCTTGCTTGATTGCCAGCAAGCAGGAGTTGCACTATTGGTGAACATAAACAATAAAGGAGGTTTGGTTTTTCAGAGAATATATTTATTTTTCCCTTTATTTCTTTTGTGGGGGTGGGGTTGAGTGGGGTATGCAGCTTGAAAACAGTTTTGCTAAGAATGCACAGTAAGTTTTATTCTAAATTTAGTTACTTGACCATGGTATCATTATAAATCTGATACATCCTGCTGATATCAATTTAGGCAAATTTATTTAGTGGTTGGATTTATTTACAGCTTCAAGGCAATGCAAGAATTATGGAATAAGGAATGATAATGCAATAATAATGATTCATACCATTAATTCAAAGGATATACAAGCACTCGTG
>NW_015417879.1:0-1557 GCF_001527695.2 Protobothrops mucrosquamatus | reverse complement strand
ACCCTGATTAGAATGGAGCAGAACATAAACCTAGACTAAGCCTAAAGTGATAAAACTTAACCTACTCCTCTTTTCAGCACACACAAAAAAACCTCTTCCTTACTTCTAGCAACCAATTCTTGGTTTCTTAAACACTGAAGCAGAATTTGTTAAGATATGTCAACTGCTGTTACATTTGCAATGTTATATTTAACAAGACGATAATATGTACAGAGAACAGTGCAGGGAAAGGACCATGGGACATTTTCACTTTCAATGTGGGCCTGCATTGTTGATGCATGAAATGGAGAATAGGTTGTTAGAGATTTAGAAAGATAAATGGAAGATTTAACATTTTCTGCATACAATCTCTGTGACTATGTATGCATTTGTGCTCCTAAAGTTATCCAACTTTAGAGATGAATATCATCAAAGGTGTATTCATTATGAGAAGGGGAATATGTGATTTGGGTCTCATGTCAGGAGATGATAGAGAAATCTCATATTTGAATATTTCTGAATGGGAAACACTTCCTGCATAAAGATAATCCAAAACATTTACCTTGAGGGAATGTACTTTCTGCAGAAGTGCTTTTTTCTGTCATGAGGAAAAATTTCCTGATTTATGTGGTACCAGTAACCAACCTTTAATTATTGCCTCTTGCCAATCATATACAACATTATCAATACGTAGCAATATATACCCAATTGCATATCTATGAAGTTATTGTGCATTTTAAAATGCAATAATAAAACTATAAACATATGCCAATGTGAGCCATTTTGGTGTAGTAGTAAAAGCACAGGCTAAAAAGCAGAAGACCATGAGTTCTAGGCCCACCCTAGACACAAAGTCATCTAATTGTTCTTGGTCAGTCACTGCTAGGAAAGGAGACAAGGGCAAATTATTTTTGAAAAAATATGTGCAAAGAAAACTGTACAAATAAGTTGACGCAGTTGCATTGAGTCAACTTTGACTCAAAGGAACTAAAATTAAAAAAATATGCCCAGATATTTGTTTAAAAAGAAGATTCATGGAGAGATAATGCTTTGGATTTTTTATTGATAAGTCAGACTAAGACATTTAAGAGAGCAATGGAGCAGAAGCAGAGGAAGGAACAGATGTTTACATGGGGCTATTAATGAACAAGATGTCAAGGTTGTGGGATATTCTCTGGCAAATGTTCTTTAATTTTCTTCATATCCAATTTTTTTTACATTCTCCAATGAATCTCAGCCAAAGTTTTCTGTCACTACAGCTGATGGGAAAAAAGAGCCAAAAAAATAAAAATAAGAACCACAGGTGTGCATTCCCCATCAGGGCCCAGCCAAGCAAAAAACTAGAATAATTAGCAATGTTACTTACAATCTCCTGAAACAGGCAAATTGGCTATAGTTCTCCCTCTCCTTAAAATTAGTAAAATTGACACCACTACATAATCTATCTGGGACAGACAATGTTTTCTGAGTGAATTTTGTAGCCTACTTTAAAGGAGGATCAGTTTCACATTTATTTTATTAAAACCTAGAAATCCAGGGCTGACTATACAAATACCTTCTTTTGCAGCTGTATAGAGT
>NW_015417878.1:0-1557 GCF_001527695.2 Protobothrops mucrosquamatus | reverse complement strand
GACTTTCTCTATTTTATGATCCCACCAGTTTTTGCTTACAGGCAAATGATATTTCTTGCAGATCTTCCAATGCACCATTGTTGCTACTTTGTCATGCCGCTGCTTGTAGTCAGTCTGTGCAATCTTCTTGCAGCAGCTTACCAGGTGGTCCACTGTTTCTTCAGCTTCTTTGCATAGGTGGCACTTACTGTCTGTTGCTGTCTTCTCAATTTTGACTTTATATGCATTTGTCCTTAAGGCTTGGTCTTGTGCAGCCAGAATTAGTCCCTCGGTCTCTTTCTTCAATTTTATTATTATTATTGTTGTTGTTGTTGTTGTTGTTATTACTACTACTACTACTACTACTACTACTACTATTATTATTCATCCCCACAGTCATGTGATCAAAATTTGGGCTCTTGGCAACTGGCACGTGTTTATAACAGGGTACCATCTGAAGCCTTCCTTCTGACAAGCGAAGTTAATGGGGCAAGCTGGATTCACTTAATGACTACCTGATTCACTTAACAACTGTACTGGTTCACTTAACAACCTTGACAAAAAAGTTTGCAAGGCCACTTAGCGGAAATTCTGGTTCCGTTTGTAGTCGTATGTTGAGGACGGCTTGTATAATAAACTTAGCCAAACGAGATCAAAAATTAAATTAGGAACCGACGCAACGATCTCATTGCAAACAGAATAAGATGTTTCTGATGTAAGTTACAGATTTATGAATCTCGTACATATTCACCCACCTGCTATCTGCTTTTTTGGTGGTTTAGGATTGCTAAACCCGGTTAAGTATCTTTGGTTGGATTGCAGCCTGTTCTCCCAGTCTCCCAGCCCCACAGGCGCAAACATCAAAGGGAAAGCAATAATTTTATTTTAATTATGTATCAAGCCGGCAGATGTGTCTTGATGAGATGGGGAGCGAGTAACTGGTGGCTGATTCGAGGAAATGCTGAATAGGAAGCTTCAAGTCACACTTAGCTGAAAATAGCCGCTGTACGCAAAAAATAAATATGTATGCTTGGGCTAGGAAAAACACAAAGAGAGACGAGAGAGAGAGAGAGAGAGAGAGAGAGAGAGAGAGAGAGAGAGAGAGAGAGAGAGAGAGAGAGAGTTTGTGCTTGCGCATTCAGCCTTGCAGCTTGTTTTCATTCTTTGCAACCACATCAACTCTTTGCCTTCATGGTTCCAGGTTCAAAAGATGGGAAATGGGACACTTTGCTTTGTAAATTTCCCAACTGGTGCCCCCCCCTCTATCTACCTATGTATCTCTGTCTGTCTGTCTGTCTGTCTGTCTGTCTGTCTGTCTGTCTGTCTGTCTGTCTATCTATCTATCTATCTATCTATCTATCTATCTATCTATCTATCTATCTATCTATCTATCTATCTATCTACCTACCTACCTATCTACTTATCTACCTATCTACCTTATCTGTCTGTCTGTTTGCCTCTCTGTTGTCGCTCTCTATCTTTCTATTTCTTTGTTTGTTTATCTGTCTATTTGCCTGACTGACTCTCTCTCTCTCTCTCTCTCTCTCTCTCTCTCTCTCTCTCTCTCTCTCTCTCTCT
>NW_015417877.1:0-1557 GCF_001527695.2 Protobothrops mucrosquamatus | reverse complement strand
TCAGAAAATTTCTCCTTATTTCTAGGTTGAATCTCTCCTTTGTCAGTTTCTATCCATTATTCCTTGTCTGCCCTTCAGGTGCTTTGGAAAATAGGTTGTCCCCTTCCTTTCTGTGACAGCCCCTCAAATATTGGAACACTGCTATCATGTCTCCCCTGCTCCTTCTCTTCACCAGACTAGTCATGCCCAGTTCCTTAACTTCCCAGTTCCTTCATGCCCAGTTCCTTCATATGTTTTAGCCTCCAGTCTCCTAATCATCTTTGTTGCTCTTCTCTGCACTCTTTCTAGAGTCTCAACATCTTTTTTATAGTGTGGTGACCAAAACTGGTTGCAGTATTCTAAGTGTGGTCTTACTAAGGCTTTATAGAGTGGTATTAGTACCTCACCCAATCTCAATTGAATGCCTCTGTTAATGCAACTTAGGTGGGGACGCATTGTACCGTACCGTACCATGCCATGCCATGCCATGCCATGCCATGCCATACCATACCATACCATACCATACCATACCATACCATACCATACCATACCATACCATACCATACTGAAACCTGTTCCATTGGTTGACAAATCTTACTATTAGTAAATTTCTCCTAATATTTAAACTGAATATACTCTGGGGTCCTTGCTGATCTCTGAACTTGGTGGTTTTCTTGCAGACTTTTCATTACCCAACTGGGGCACTGATAATATTACCTACTTGGGTAGTGAAGCATTTTCAAAAAACAACCAAGCTCAGAGAGCTGCAAGGATCCTACAGTTTAACCCGAAGCTATAAATATTCTCTTCTATTGATGAATATACTCTGTAGTTCCAACTGTCTTACTTCTGCCTTTTTGGGGGGGGGGGGTAACAGAGAACAAGCCCATTTCCTTCTCTATACGACAACCCGTTTGATATCTGAAGAAGGTAGATCATTATATATCTTCAATCGTTTCTTATGCAGGCTAAACCTGTCCACTCCTTTTAAAGGTTTGTCATAGGACTTGACTTGTACTTTCTCAGTCCTACTCCAGAATTGAACCATTATAGCACCTCTCTGTCTAGCTCAGTGGTTCTCAACCTTTTTAATGCCGCGACCCCAACCGGTCGTAAGTCGAGGACTAAACCGGTCGTACGTCGAGGACTAAACCGGTCGTAAGTCGAGGAATACCCAACCGGTCATAAGTCGAGGACTTTCCCTGCCCGGGAGCGCCACGCATGCGTGGTTCCGCCCCCTGCGCCAGCCGAGGCGTAGCTGGCAAGCGGCAGAGACGGAGCAGGCCGACCACCAGCTGGCCCAGCCCAAGGGAGGTAAGGCACCCACCGGAAAAGGGGAAAAAATGGCGGACAAAAAAAATGGCGGACAGCCTTGCTTGGCGACCCCCATGAAATGGTCGATCGACCCCAAATGGGGTCCCGACCCACAGGTTGAGAACCACTGGTCTAGCTTGTAGCCCCACAGGCTGAATTGGTCTCAAGAAACTGCTGTAATCTCCTAAGGAATTGTTTGTTCCAGATCTCTCTCTCTCTCTCTCTCTCTCTCTCTCTCTCTCTCTCTCTCTCTCTCTCTCTCTC
>NW_015417876.1:0-1557 GCF_001527695.2 Protobothrops mucrosquamatus | reverse complement strand
ACAGGCAGTGTCCCAGTCACAAGGTAATCTGCAGCAACTTGGGCCCCTCCCCCATGTTTTGCAAAAGGGTCAAATCCACATTTCTAGTCTAAAATGTAGCTGTAGAAATATGGAACACATTCAGTCTCTGCAAAGGGACGTTGGAAGCCCAATTATTTTTGGGGTGCAGAATTACCTAGACCCTTGTCAGCCCCCCCCCAACAGCTGCACTCCCCTGTCCCTCGCTCAGCAGCCCTGAGGGGCCAGGAGGTCACACGGACTGAGTTTCCCCCAGGACCACCAGAGTGGCAGCTCCTCTCACCTGGACCCCCTCGGCCCATAGCACCAGCTTGGCAAGGAAGGATGGTATGTTGTGCGGGTAGTAGATCTGGTGGACCACATGCTGAAGAAGCGGCTCTAAAGGTGTGACGGTCTGAATGATCAGCCCCTTGCCCAGGAAAGCGTGACTGAGGGCCATGATGACCAACCCAGGACCGACCTGAACAGCAGAAGACGCAACCATCCCAGTAAGAGTCCATTTTTTTCCCTTCAAATTGATTTCAGACCAGATACGGATTAAGCAAAAAACCCAACAAACCCAAAGTGATCATTACGCTGCCTTTCTCACTTTCTTGGGGAGAGGCAACCAACTCAGCATCACAGTAATCAATGCAGTCCTTGACTTGGGGCAAACGCTGGAAGGAGAGGAGCTCGTACCTGCCTGGCCGAAACATGCAGATCTAGGAAGGTGATGGGCTTGCCAAAGAGCAGCACGTGGTGGGTCAGAATCATGACCGAACAGTGTCCATTGGGCTCCGGCTCGGGCTGCCACTCTGCCTGGGAAGCAAGCACTGCATTGACTGGAAACGCTCCTGCTTTGGCGCCAAAGCCTCGGCCAGCCCTGCTTAGAAGCAGCCCAAATGGGCAGTCCCCCCCCCTGCCTTTCTTTACCCAGCATTACCCACGTTTACAGCAGGAGGAAACAGACACTTTGAGCCCAAAGGGGACCAAGATAAACTTCCCCTCCTCATACATGTTGCAAACAGTCCAGGTGGGGGCGGAGGGGATTGCCAAAAGGAGCTTTTTCACTCCTGCGACCTCTGTTGACAACGAAGGTCTGATCTAGTGCTACCCACCACCGAATCTCTTCCAATAGGACAGAGGAGGGGGTCTCCACGCCTGTCCTCCTTCGCTTAGTAGCTAAGGCTTTTTGCAAGTGTTTAATGCTGGACTTCCAAACATAGGAAGGTGCGCAGCTTTACCCAATCCTCCCTTGTGTTCATGTTTAAGTTGCAGCGCAGCCTCCATGACTTTCACAGAGGGAACCAGCCCACCAACATTTGGGACCAGTTGCTGGCTGCTGATCTCATGGCAGATGGCATTTATTTATTTATTTATTTATTATTTGAATTTATATCCCGCCCTTCTCCTTGCGGACTCAGGGCGGCTGACAATCAATTAAAAACACCACTAACAATCACAAGTTAAAATTAATTAAAATGAAATATTTAAATTGTCTAATTAAAAAGTAATTAAAAACCCTCTAAAAAACCCCTCTTAAAAATTATCCTAGGCCAG
>NW_015417875.1:0-1557 GCF_001527695.2 Protobothrops mucrosquamatus | reverse complement strand
TAGTTTCTGATGTATCAATTTATAAAACTGTTTCTGCTGTTGATTTGGAGCATATAATCCAATGATAAGGCATTTCTTCCCGTTCAAAAGCATTTCAATAAAAACATATCTTCCTTCTGGGTCAAAATCAATCAATTTAGGCAAAAACTCCTTCTTAACATAAATAACTACTCCACCTTTTTTCTGGGGCGCAGGTGCAATAAAATGTGTTTCCAACCGTGAATTAGTCAGATACTTTTGATCTTTTGCTGTAATATGAGTCTCTTGTAAGCAAATAACGTCATTTTTATGTTGCTTCAAATAGTAAAATACCTTTTTTCTTTTCTGCGGTGAATTCAAGCCATTAACATTCCATGTCAGGAACCTTGCCATCTTTAGTGGCAGAGAGCCTCAGGAACGCCCCTTGCAAATCAGCCGACACTGATTTCTTTGGTCTCGCTCCTCCCACTGGCTCTGAAGTTACTTGCTGCGCTATGGGTACCGCATCCACTCTTCGTTGCTCTTTTTCTTTACGTCTATGAGCTGCATGGGTCAATCTCTGTGATTTTGGATCATCTTTAATTTCCAAAAGTTGTAACTCAGCTTGAACTTGATCTTGTAAATTAGTAACGCTTGATGATGATGTAGCTCCTTGAGTATCTTTATCTTCTTGAGTTCTTTCCTTCCTGATACCTTGTGGGGATGCTGATGGGCCTGCTTTCAAAATTGAACTGTAAAAATCTTTTGCTTTTGCCACCGTATTGAGCCGATAACGTATGCCCATATAATTAACCATTATACCAGCTGGTATCTCCCATCTGAATTGTATTTGTCTCACTTTCAATTCTTCAGCCAAAAAAGCAAAGTATCTTTACTGGTGTGGCACTCTTTAGGAGGCCCACCTCTGTGGAGTTCCATCCCAAGAGGGAAGGGGGTAGGTCTTGCAAATCTGGGTGCAGTGGGTTTTCCTTATTTGGGTTTTGGGTAATAAGGCAGTGAATCTGTTTAGTTGGGATGTCTAAGGTGAGCCCACCTGGGGAGCATTTTATGGTAGCTCCCAATTTACATAAAAGGTATCTGCCTAACAGCGAGAGGGGAGATTGAGGACAAACCGTGAAGGAATGATCCAGGGAAAAGGGACCGACTTCCACCTGCATATGATTAGTGAATTCCACAGGTATTATTCTCCCCCCAATCCAATAATATTGTCTCTTGCCCATGGCACCATTGATCCTTTAAACCAGTGGTTCTCAACCTTCCTAATGCCGCGAACCTTTAATACAGTTCCTCATGTTGTGGTGACCCCCAACCATAAAATTATTTTCATTGCTACTTCATAACTAATTTTGCTACTGTTATGAATCGTAATGTAAATATCTGATATGCAGGGTGTATTTTCATTGTTACAAATTGAACATAATTAAAGCATAGTGATTAATCACAAAAACAATATAGCAATGCTCGCTGGAGAAGCTTATTCTTCCTTGCTCAAAAATGTTGGGAGGGAGGGAAGGGGAAGGAAGGAAGGAAGATTGAAGGAGAAAGGAAGGAGATGGAGAAGGAAGGAGATTGAAGGGG
>NW_015417874.1:0-1557 GCF_001527695.2 Protobothrops mucrosquamatus | reverse complement strand
CGTTCTTCATTTTTTTTCATGCCTGCTTCCTACAGTAAATAAATTATTCTCACTGCATTCACTTTACATTTCTTCTGACATATCCAAGTTTCACTTCCATGAGGCACAGTGGCTAAATGCCTGCTGTGATGCACAGCCATTTTAACTTATTTTGACAAGCATTCATTCCTTGCACACATATGCTACTTACTTTCTATTAGCATTTGTGCATCTTAAAATGCTCCTATCCATTTTCCTCTTTTTACTAATTATTTTACCAAGCGACACAAATTCATCTAAATGCCCTAATTTTTCTTTGTTTATGTATTACTTGCAGCTACTTACTCTGTTTTTCCTGTCAAGCACAACTACTCTGGTTTTCGGTACATTACTTTTCCGTTGCATTTATACTATTTAATATCCCCTACAAATCTGTCGGATTCTCAGCCATCAACATAACATCATCTTTGTGAACTTCTGGAGGAAGAAATGATGGACTGAAGATGACCAGAGGAAAGAATGAAGAACCGGCAAGTACAACTCCTTAAAGCCTTCTGCAGTCACCCACGAATCCTACAGACAGTTGCCCCTCATGAGGAAATTGCAAGATAGAGTTTCTCTAGAGGGGGTTAGAGCTTTGGGAGATGAGGGAATAGCCATCTTGTTCAAACCATGGTTGGCACTTTGAAATTACACTGGGATTTGCATACGTCCTTTCACAATCACTTTCAGAAATGACTTGTTAACTGCTTTTCAACTATTAGGAATCTTTGGATCGACAGGTTTTATAGCGCTGCATGAGTGTCCTTCAATTCTGAGTGAAAAAAGTTTTAACTACAGGTTTAAGAACTGTCGGATGCACCAGCGTATCTGTTGGAGATGGGGGGAGGTTGGCATTTCACTTTTGCTGCATGCCTGGGAAATAGGGAGGGGGATTGTTCTTGGAGACAGGGCAGACGTCTTCCCGGCTGGTTCCAGCCAGGTTCCAAGGCCGTCGTGCCCTGTGAGTTACCTGTTATCTGCCTTGCACCTCAGCATTCTCAAAACATCTTCTTGGCATCACATTGGCCACCAGTGGACTGGGGATTGGGATTGGGGAAAATGAAAGAATTGCTTTGTACTTTGTGCGGGACTTTCAGATTCTGCCTCGCTTTACCGCAATCACTTTCTCTAAGTAAAAAATTCTTTTGGTTCAACTCAATAGATTCAAGGGTCTCGCTTTCCTGAGGGACTAACTGGGGCAGGTCCTTACAAAGAACATTTATATACACAGAAAGAGACAGAAACAGAGACAGAGGGAGAGAGAGAGAGAGACAGAGAGACAGAGACAGAGAGACAGAGACAGAGACAGAGACACAGAGAGAGACAGAGACAGAGGGAGAGAGAGAGACAGAGACAGAGGGAGAGGGAGAGAGAGACAGAGAGACACAGAGAGAGAGACAGAGAGAGAGAGACAGAGGGAGAGAGACAGAGGGAGAGAGACAGAGGGAGAGGGAGAGGGAGAGGGGGGAGAGAGAGAGACAGAGAGGGAGAGAGAGACAGATACACACACACAGAGAGAGAGAGAGACAGAGACAG
>NW_015417873.1:0-1557 GCF_001527695.2 Protobothrops mucrosquamatus | reverse complement strand
GGGAAAAAGACTTAAATACTTCAATGTAATTAACTTTGGAAAAAATCTTAACCGGTAAGAATGTTTTGAATATTGTGGGGGAAACAAATTGAAGTAAGAATTTTGTAAACAGGACCCGTGACGAGGCAATCAAGAGGGTCAGTTAGAAAAGAAGCTTTATACTGACGTGGTTACTATTTGCAGAAACGTTAGAAAAAAAATATTGATATTTAATGGTTATTGATCAAAAGAACAAGGATTGTAAGAATATTATTGGCAGGAGAGAAAATCAAGCAAAGCTACTTTGTGGACTACAGAGTTATAGAAACTAATTGTTATGGATTGCTTTTTAAATATAAAGCCAGACAACACGCCGTTTACCAAATATTAAGGTGATTATGTTAATAAATCAATAAAACATACTTTTTTAAAAAAAAAACTTAAAAATCTCCAGTGATGAAGCACCCACAACTTCTGGAGGCAACTCCTGTTCCACTGGTTAATTGTTCTCACTATTAGGAAGTTTCTCTTTAGTTCCAGGTTGCTTCTCTCCTTGATTAGTGATCATCCGGTGTTTCTTGTCTTGCCTTCTGCTGCTTTGGAGGGTAGGTTGAGCCCCTCTTCTTTGGGGCAGCCCCTCAGATATTGGAGCGCTGCTACCAGGTCCCCCCTCGTCCTTCTTTTCTCTAAATTAGCTGTGATGAGTTCCTGAAACCGTTCTTCATATGTTTTAGTCTCCAGACCCTTAATCATAGTTTCTCTTCTCTGCACTTCCCCCCCTCCCAAAGTCTCAACATCTTTTTTGTAATGTGGTGACCAAAACTGGATAAAGTATACCAGGTGTGGCCTTACTAAGGCTTTATAAAGTGGTACTAATACTTTTATGACTGTCACTGCATCAGTGCAGGAAGCATCTCTTGAGAGTGGAGAATGATATACCCTCTCTGTCTCTCTCTCTCTCTCTCTCTCTCTCTCTCTCTTCCTCTTCCCTCCCTCCCTCCGTCCCTCCCTCCCTCTTTCCTCTCTCTCTCTCCCTCTCTCTTTCTCTTCCCTCCCTCCGTCCCTCCCTCTCTCTCTCTTTCCTCTCTCTCTCTCCCTCTCCCTCTCTCTCTCTCTTTCTCTCTTCCCCTTCTCTCTCTCTTTCTCTCTTCCCCTTCTCTTTTTCTCTCTTTTTCTCTCTTTCTCTCTCTCTTCCACTCCTCCCTTCCTCTCTCTTTCTCTCTTCCCCTTCTCTCTTTCTGTCTTTCTCTCTCTTCCCTTCCTTTCTTCCCCCTTCCCTCTCTCTCTCTCTGTCTTTCTCTCTCTCTTGCTCTCCCTCTCTTGTTCTCTCTTTCCTTCCTTCCCCCTCTCTCTCTTTCCTCCCTCCCTCCCTCTCTCTTTCCTCTCTCTCTTTTTCTCTTTCTCTCTCTCTTCTGCTCCTCTCTCCCTCTCTCTTCCCCTCCTCCCTCCCTCTCTCTTTCTCTCTTCCCCTTCTCTTTCTCTTTCTCTCTATCTTTTTTCTTTTTCCTTCCTTCCTTCCTTCCTTCCTTCCTTCCTTCCTTCCTTCCTTCCTCCTCTCCCTCCTTCTCTCTCTTCCTC
>NW_015417872.1:0-1557 GCF_001527695.2 Protobothrops mucrosquamatus | reverse complement strand
CTTTTACTCTTACAATTCTCTCAGTGGATGTAATTAGTCACAAACAGTAGGTTTGTGCATTAACTGCATTAACCCCATGAATTATGAGAATCAATCCTCAAAATACAGAATCCATCTTTAGTATCATCAGCATCTACCATTTCAAAAGTATTTTATAGCAGTTTTCCAGACACATTATATATATATATGGGTAAGGACTATGGTACATAACCCATAGCTCTATGCACATACACCCCAAAAAAAACCCAAAATAAATCTCTTGTTGAAATAGATATAAAGAACTTCACAATATACACCAGCAAAAAATAACTGATAAAAATGCATGGTTTGTTTATGCAATAAGTTCTCCTTTCTGTTTGGATGAAAATACAAATTTCCCTTATATACTTTAATCATGTTTGACCAGGATAGAGTCTAGCCAACACATCTGATATTGCAAGGTAGTGTTATTGGATGAAGAACATCAAGAAGATTCAAGTGTGTACAAATAATCTAGACAGAAAAGATGTAACCCTTGGTACAGCTGGCTAGAGCATTATTAATCATGACAGGACAGTCTTTCTTACTAAAAACAGCTAAAATGAATACACTGCTAAATATTTACAAACAGTAGCACAGCCATAGTAATGAAATGTCTAGTATGCACATTTTCTGAAATAATGTTGTAAATGTATCCATGTCAAGAAGAAATTTAGGTGAAAGTAAAACATTCAAAACTCACAGCATATGGTTGCAATGTTCATTTAATATATCTCCCGACTTTAGTGTTCAAAACAACGAAGGCCAATGTAATATATACTGCAACATATTTTGACAATAAACACTGTGCAACAGCTGTGCTGAAGAAAGCAGGGGGAACGAAATTAATTTTCCCACAAAATATCTGGAACCTATTAATGGATGGTTTGAAGTACTCTGTTAAGGACTGCTTACTGTGACAGCAATTTGTGAACAAAATAATAATGAAATACTGGAATAATGAAATACTGGAAGCATCAGGACCAAAGTTCTTTTATAGGGCTAAAGAAAACATCACATACATCAAAGTCTATTTTTATTACGGTTGAATAAAATGCAGAGAAATAACAAATATTACTGAAATTGAAAGGGATTTACTGTAGTAAATAGAAAACACAAGCTAAAATAATGGAGTAAGTATTGGACTAAGTTTGTTTTCTAGCCAATATTTTCAATAGGACCAGTATGAGTCTTTTTAACTGGGAAAAGAGGAACAAACTTTGACATAAACATTAATAATAATAATAATAATAATAATAATAATAATAATAATAATAATAATAATAATAATAATAATAATAATAATAATAATAATAATAATAATAATAATAATAATAATAGAATTTATATACCGCCCTATCTCCCTTACGGGACTCAGGGCGGTGAACAGGCGATAATAAAAACCACGATAAATATACACAAGTTTCTGTTCTAAAATCAAATTAAATAACAGGCCTGCTCTAAAAGTACCCCATACAAAACCCCCACTAAAACATAATCAAACTACGCCAGGCCGGCCGCACGGAATAGATGGGCCTT
>NW_015417871.1:0-1557 GCF_001527695.2 Protobothrops mucrosquamatus | reverse complement strand
TTCGAGTTTGAGGTGGGAAAAAAAACCAAGACTTTGATTTGGGGTTTTAATGATTAGATTGATTTGTTGTTAAAGAAATGGCTAGTTTATACTCTTATGGAAATGTAAAAAGTTGAGTTTCGTTGTGAATGCTTCATTCTACCGCAACGGAGGAAGTGGGAAGTCAATGCCTTTTAATTCTTTTCCCCTTCTCCTCCTCACTTTATTTTCTCTTTTTCCTCCCCACTGTATCCTACTATTTGCTTTTGTATTTTATTCTATAATCTAATAAAGTATTACAAATCAAAAAATAATACTAATACTAATACTATAGTACTATAGTACTATAGCACTATAGCACTATAGTACTATAGTACTATAGCACTATAGTACTATAGTACTAGAATACTAATACTAATAAGATAAGATAAGATAACCTTTAATGTCATTTTTTTTACTGTTGGCACAATTTCATTTCAATGAAATTTAGTTTCTCCCTCTCAAAGTGAAACACATACATGACACACACCTAAACACACTATATACAACATATGTATAGACCCACATCCCTACATATACATAGCAAATAAATATTAAATACTGTCCTTCTTGAATATATAACGGAAGGAGGAAGCTTGAGAGTTCGCAAGGTTAATGCTGTATGGAATGAAACTGGCTGAATCTGGATGTTCTGCTATGGATACCATGAAGCCTCCTCCCAGAAGGGAACAAGGAAAACAGGTCGTGAAGAGGATGTGTGGCGTCCCAGATAATCTTACGGACTCTGCTCAAGCAGCGCTTCTGTGCTACGTCCTGGATGGGAGGGAGGGAGCTGCCAATGATCTTTTCTGCCGTCCTCACCACTCTCTGCACCGCCCTCCTGTCTGAAGCAGAGATGCTTCCAAACCAGACTGTGATGCTGTATGACAGGATGCTCTTGGTAGTCCCTCTGTAGAACGTGGTGAAGACAGGGGAAGGAAGATGTGCTTTTCTCATGCGATGCAGAAAATGCAGGGGCTGCTGTGCCCGCTTCACCAGTGTCTCGTTGTTGAACGACCAAGCCAGCCTACTCGTTAGCTGCCCACCCAGGAATTTGATAATAAAACCCTCTTCCCCACGACAGCCCTTCAAGGAGTGGAAGTCAGGTCTCCCCTGAGTTTTCTCTTCATTATTTGCACAGAAGGAATCAACACCGGAGACAAATTCCTTGTGTGTCCAACCATGGCAGGCCAATATGGAACATTCCTACTCCTATTAGGCTAAACGTATTTACTTCTTTTAACTGCTCCTTGCGCGATGGAGCCTCTAGCCCCCTCATCATCTGCTTTCGATCTTCTCTGCACCCTTTCTAGAGTCTCACCCATCCTATATATAGACCCACCGGGACGCTCTGCGCACGGTCACTCAAGCTCTCGTCACCTCCCGCCTGGACTACTGCAATGCCCTCTACATGGGGCTCCCTTTGAGGAGCACCCGGAGACTTCAACTGGTCCAGAATGCGGCCGCGCGGGCGGTGTTGGGAGGGACTCGTCGCTCCCATGTAACACCGCTCCTGCGCGAGCTGCACTGGTTACCAGT
>NW_015417870.1:0-1557 GCF_001527695.2 Protobothrops mucrosquamatus | reverse complement strand
TACTTGATTGCCTGAAACATAACATAAACAAATTTCAACCATTTCAAACTCAGTTTATCTTCTAACATACATTTTGTGGATGTTTGTTTGTAGTGGCCTTAATATTCCTCTGCAATAATACTAGATTTGACCAATTATATGCTATCTAATTAAAAATAGGCTAAGTTTGTGTTCCATACTTTTACAGAACTACCTTCAATAAGAATTTTAAGAAGGACGTACAGATCCTTCTTGAAATCCTGTTAAGGATCTTCAATAGATTCTTGAATGTCTACTGAACACAATAGATGTGAGCATATTCCATGTGGTGGGCAGCCATTGTTCCATGAACTGTATACCACTCTGCTCTACACACTCAAACAAGAGTGTTCCATGAACTGTATACCACTCTGCTCTACACACTCAAAATTTTACTCCCAAATTCCTCATGATAAATAATGGCTTGCTTCTCAGGAGGCTTTTCCAACACATTACTCCTCAGATCTCTTCTATCAGGGAAAAACTGTTCACATCCTGTCTCCATTGCAATCCCCCCCCAGCAGCAGCTTAGTCCACATTATTCTCTTTTATTTTTAATATTCTCTATACTTGATTTGTGTTTCAGGTAGTTTTAGTTTTGTGATGCTTTCAAGACTTTTTATTTCTGTGTGATTTTGAGATCATCCGGAATAGCTTATCAAATATCATCAGATATTTTAGCCTCTCCTGCTTTTAATTGATGGCTGTCTTTCATGGATTGCTTTATTGTGCTGCTTTTGATTTGCTTTATGTGGCTTTCAGATTTTATTTGTCCTTTTATTGCAGGTTGCCTTGGGAATTATTACTCTAGGACAGGGGTTCCCAACTGAGGGTGCTCGCACCTCCTGGGGGTGCAAGACGATATTCCAAGGGGTGCAAAAACTTGGGTTTGCAAAATTATACTGTATATGCATAATTCGTTGCCGATATTTCGAACTTTTGTAAGGGATGCAAGACTATATCAGAAGCATTCTAGGGATGGGGGTACAGAAAAGGTTGGGAGCTGCTACCCTAGGATAATTAATTGACCAGACAGATTGGATAAATAAATAAAACTTGCAACTGGATTCTCAGAAGGAGATTATACTAATGAGTAGTTAGGCTACCTACATTCATTCCTAATGTAGTCAACTGTTACTATGGTGATATCTGCCTTAAGTATACTGACAGAATTATTGCTGGTTAGATATGAAAAATCTTTGGAAACTGCAATTGGTTCACAATGAACAGAGAGAATGCTGATTGGTACTCACCGATATTACACCTGTAGTTGAAAGGCTGTATTAGTTACCAATTTATTCTTGGTATCATTCAAATGGTGAAACATTGCATAGTTCAGATCTGAGATAGTTTAGGCAGATCTGAGATTGTTGAGGCAGGGATGGCAAATAGATGATGATGGAGATGATGATAGTAATGATGATGATGATGATCTCCAAAAGTTTTACTGTAGTGACTCAGTATATTAACTAAGTTGGCTTCTCTCTCTCTCTCTCTCTCTCTCTCTCTCTCTCTCTCTCTCTCTCTCTCTCTCTCTCT
>NW_015417869.1:0-1557 GCF_001527695.2 Protobothrops mucrosquamatus | reverse complement strand
GTGAAGTATTATTACCACTTTATAAAACCCTAGTAAGACCACACCTGGAATATTGCAGCCAATTTTGGTCACCATACCACAAAAAAGATGTTGAGAATTTGGGAAAAAGCAACTAAGATGATCAAAGGCCTGGAGATTAAAACATACGAAGAACGGCTACGGGACTTGGGTTTGGCTAGTCTAAAGAAAAGAAGAAATAGGAGTGACATGATAGTGGTGTTCCAGTATCTGAGGGGCTGCCACAAGGCAGAGGGAGCCAGATTGTTCACCAAAGCACTAGATGGAAGGACGAGAAACAATGGTTGGAAACTGATCAAAGAGAGAAAGAACCTGGAATTAAGCAAAAACTTCCTGACAGTGAGGACAATCAACCAGTGGAACAGCGTACCCCCAGAAATCGTGGACACTCCATCACTGGAGATTTTTAAGAAGAGACTAGATATTCAGTTGCCTGAGATAGTATAGATTCTCCTGCTTGAGCAGGGGGCTGGACTAGAAGACCTCCAAGGTCCCTTCCAGCTCTATTCTATTTTAAATTCTAAAGACATAAATGATCAGGGTTCAATTATCCTGCTTCAGATACATCATGCAAAGCTCCAGCTCTCTGGAAAAGGCTCTAATACTAGGAAAGATGTAAAAAAGGAAAAGAAGATAACTAGTGGTGGGATTCAAATATGTGAACAACCGGTTCTCTGTGTGGATGCCGCTTTCGGAAGTCCATTGTGGGCCTTGGCAACAAAAAATTAGCTACCGGTTCTGCCGAAGTGGTGCAAACCAGCTGAATCCCACCACTGAAGATAACCAGTAGCAAGATAATTGGATTCAGCTAAACAATGGCAACAGGTACATCATCAGTTAGATTCAGATCACAGTGGATAAAATCTATTTATTTATATGGTCACTAAGAGTTGAGACCAACTTCATATAAACAACCAGTTCCACAGCACTGGAAAAATAGTATTTCTTGGTTTCGTTGTACACAGGCACTCTTGCCCCATCCCCTTATGAAACCACAACTTCTGATAGGATCTCCTGAGCAGGTTGACTCTAGCTGGGGTGGGTGGTCCTGAAAATAACTAGATGTCAAGGTTGTTGTTTTTTAAAAAAATAAAATAAAGCCAGAATTGCATCTGGAAATCAATTAGTAGCCAATGCATAGCTTCACGATATGTGTAATATAATCATAGGGACTAGTGCCAGTCAGAACAAAGGCTGCTGTGTTTTGGATCAACTGCAATTTCAAGTGGTTCTGAAAAGCAGCCCCCGAAAAAAGAGCACTGCAGAAATGATGATAAAGTAATGAGTCAATGTTGCTAGGTTCTCTGATTCCTGAAAGAACCACACCACTTTGGCTGGGGCAGGGGTTATTCCTCTGTCCTCGTTCTTTTGGACCTCTCAGCGGCTTTTGATACCGTGGACCACGGTATCATGCTGCGGCGTCTCGGTGAGTTAGGAGTGGGAGGCACTGTTATGCAGTGGTTCTCCTCCTTCCTCACCGACCGGACGCAGTCTGTATTGGCAGGGGGACAGAGGTCGACTCCTAGGCCCCTAACTTGT
>NW_015417868.1:0-1557 GCF_001527695.2 Protobothrops mucrosquamatus | reverse complement strand
AGAATAGAATAGAATAGAATAGAATAGAATAGAATAGAATAGAATAGAATAGAATAGGAGAAAAGGAATAGAATAGAATTAGAATAGAATAGAATAGAATAGAATAGAATAGAATAGAATAGAATAGAATTGGAAGGGACCTTGGAGGTCTTCTAGTCCAACCCTCTGCTTAAGCAGAAGACCCTATAACATTTCTGACAGATGGCTGTCCAGTCTCTTCTTGAAAGCTTCCAGTGATGAAGCACCCACAACATTTGAAGGCAACTTCCGTTCCATTGGTTGATTGTTCCCACTGTCAGAAAATTTCACCTTATTTCTAAGTTGAATCTCTTCTTGATCAGTTTCCATCTGTTATTCCTTGCCTGGCTTTCAGGTGCTTTGGAAAAGAGGTTGACCCCCTCCTCTCTGTGACAGCCCCTCAAATAAACTGATGTATACTTCGTTATGATTAATGAGAGAGAGGATGGATGGATGGATGGATGGATGGATGGATGGATGGAGAGAGAGAGATAGGTAGGTAGGTAGGTAGGTAGGTAGACAGATGATAGATTATGGAAATGGATGGACAGATGGAGATAGATGATAGATAACAGACAGTCAGATAGATGGACAGATGGACAGATAGACAGAATCTCCTCCGAACAATCTCAAGAGGTACTTTTAGGGCTCTTCAAGTAAAATTTTTAAAACAAAAAATAAACCAAGTCCGAAGACGTAGCTTTGCCCCCTAGCCTGAGGATCCAGGAATGTGGGAATGGAATCTGTAAGGAGGTTGTATTGTTAGGAAAACTGACTGTGCACTTCAGCAAATTACATTTTAATGGTTTTATTGTTTTTAATGCTTTTTGTTATGGTTTTTTGTTGTTGCGGTTCTACTTTTCTTTTTCAACTTTGTTTGCTGCCCCTATGTGAGATGGGCGGCTACATAAATTTTCCAAATAAAAATTGTTGCATAGACTAATTTCTAATAGAAATTATACAGAAAAGTCCAGCAAGGGATATACGGAAAGCTGCAGGCCAAAGATAAACAATAGCCACAGAGTGAACGAGCATTTTATGAGGCGTATTTTATGGTGGTTAAAATGAATGTGAAAAAAAGAGGACGGGGAAAAACTAATTAATGGAGAAAAATAGATAAAAGATCTTATAATGTCCATTTGTATCAGTGTAGAAGTTGTTTGGTCCTTCACTTATCCCTAAATCTAGACCAGGGGTAGGCCACCTTGGCTCTTTTATGACTCGTGGACTTCAACTCCCAGAATTCCTGAGCCAGCATGGCTCAGTTTGGAAACCTCTCCCTTTCCCCTCAGCATGGCTGGCTCAGGAATTCTGGGAGTTGAAGTCCACCAGTCATAAAAGAGCCCAGGTTGCCTACCCCTGGCCTAGGCCTAGGCCCCTTCATGACTCGTGAACTTCAACTCCCAGAATTCCTGAGCCAGCATGGGGGAACTATGGCCCCTTCATGACTCCTGGACTTCAACTCCCAGAATTCCTGAACCAGCATGGGGGAAACTTTAGCCCCTTCATGACTCGTGGACTTCAACTCCCAGAATTCCT
>NW_015417867.1:0-1557 GCF_001527695.2 Protobothrops mucrosquamatus | reverse complement strand
ATGCCCATTGCTGGTTGGCTAACTCGCAACGGGGTCTTACCAGCCAATGGGATTGTGTGATTACGAGCCAGGGGAATCCCATAAAAGAGGGCTCCCCTGGCCCAGATAGGAGTCCGGATTTACGTTATGCCTTGCCAATAAACCGAGAGCTGACTGTCACTCGACTCGTGTCTTACTGCCTGCGCGATCTAACACTGGCGACGAAGGTGGGATCCCAGTAAGACTGCACGACAAGGGCAACCTCGTGGCAAGCAACCTACTTTGAAGCAAGAGCTCCTCCACGCAGCCTTCCGAAGCAAGAAACTATCCGCGACTCCAAGATGGCTACCACCTCGAAATTCTCATCTTCCCTACCGGCATTCAACCCAGAAACAAACGACTGGGCCGCATACGTGGGAAGATTCGAGCTACACCTGGCTGGGAATGGGCAACAAGGCATTCCCGGGGATCAGAAGATGGCCTTATTCCTTGCGAACTGCGGAGACGAGGTCTACCACGTGGCCCGCTCCTTGGTCGCTCCAGCCAGCATCGAGGACACTCCTTGGGCAGATATCCAACGTCTGCTGGCTGGTCAGTACGGGATCTCTGAAGGGTTCCTAGTCGCAAGGAACCGCTTCTACAACCGACGACAATGGGCGGGCGAACCCATCAGAAAGTACCTCGGAGAGCTCCGATCGATCGCAGCCCGTTGCGAGTTCGTCGCCCTGGAAAATATGCTGTGGGATCGACTCGTCATGGGGATGAGGGACGAGCATGTGAAGAAGCGACTCATCGTGCGTCGAAGTCTCACCCTCAGCGAAACCCTAGACGAGGCCCTCGCCGCAGAAGAGTCCGAATCCACGGCCACCGAGATGAGACGGGGTGACATCCATCGCACCCATCGCGAGCCAACCCCCGATCCGGAGGCCACCGAATTGGACGAGGCCGGCGAGGAAGAGACCGTCCATCGCACCTTTACCAGCCGGAAGCAGCGAGCATGGCGAGACGAGCGGGATGACCTCGAGTGTCCAGGGTGTTGGGGGAACCACACACGAGCAAACTGTCGGTTCCTAGACACCACGTGCAGCCGCTGCCTGAGGCGAGGACACATCGCAAAAGCATGCCGAGCCTTGCGTCCAAATTCCAGGAAACAGTGTTCGCCCCCATGGAGGCACACGTCTCCACCAAGACGATCCCCACCGCGCCGCTCACCGCCCCATAAACCACGTGAGAACAAATGGAAGGGGTCAGCCCGACCCGAAGGGAGGCGCGACCAGAGAAGGGGCTACGACGATGACCAGGACGAGCATAAAGTGCATCACAGCCTGATCTGTGAACCCACTCAAATGTCATTCATTCTGTTGTGTTCTTTTGTACCCCCCCCCCCCTTAATCCCCTATGCGCATCCTGATCACCCATTAAGGGTGATTGCCCTTCTCCATCTGCATACAGTTTCATGCCCATTGCTGGTTGGCTAACTCGCAACGGGGTCTTACCAGCCAATGGGATTGTGTGATTACGAGCCAGGGGAATCCCATAAAAGAGGGCTCCCCTGGCCCAGATAGGAGTCCGGATTTA
>NW_015417866.1:0-1557 GCF_001527695.2 Protobothrops mucrosquamatus | reverse complement strand
CTGGCGACCCCCAGGGGGAGGGCCTTCTCTGTGGGTGCCCCCGTCCTCTGGAACGATCTACCCCCCGAGATCCGGATGATTCCGGATCTCTTTACTTTCCGCCGCGCCCTCAAGACATGGCTTTTCCAGCAAGCGGGCCTGGCCTAGAGAGGATTTTAATAATTGGGTTTATTTTAAGGTAATTTTAAACAGGAAATCATAACGTTAAATATTTGGCTTTTAATTGGTTTTATTCGGTGGGATTGTGGGTATGTTTTTGTTTTTAAATAGGTTGTGAGCCGCCCTGAGTCCCGTCGGGAGAAGGGCGGGATATAAATCAAAATAATAAATAAATAAATAAATAAATAAATCTGACCTTACATTAGAAGAAAACAGAATAACAGAATTGGAAGGGACCTTGGAGGTCTTCTAGTCCAACCCTCTGCTCAGGCAGGAAACCCTATATCATTTCGGACAAATGGCTGTCCAGTCTCTTCTTAAAAACTTCCAGTGTTGGAGCATTCACCGCTTCTGGAGGCAGGTTGTTCCACTGGTTAATTGTTCTAACTGTCAGGAAGTTTCTCCTTAGTTCCAGGTTGCTTCTCTCCTTGATGAGTTTCCATCCGTTGCTTCTTGTCCTACCTTCAGGTGCTTTGGAGAGTAGCTTGACTCCCTCTTCTTTGGGGCAGCCCCTGAGATATTGGAACACTGCTATGATGTCCCCCCTCGTCCTTCTCTTCATTAAACTAGACATACCCAATTCCTGCAACCGTTCCTTATATATTTTAGCCTCCAGTCTCCTAATCATCTTTGTTGTTCTTTTCTGCATTCTTTCTAGAGTCTCAACTTCTTTTTTACATCGTGGTGACCAAAACTCAGTCTCCAGGTAACAGACTCAAAGTCACCCAGTTGGCTTTCACGCTTAAGGCAGGACTAGAATTCACAGTCTCCTAGTGATTGGCTCAAAGTCACCCAGTTGGCTTTCACGTCTAAGTCAAGACTAGAAATCAAAGTCCCCTGGGATTGTCTCAAAATCACCCAGTCAGCTTTCATGCCTGAGGTGGGGACTAGAAGTCACAGTCTTCTAGATTCTAGCCTGCTTCCTTAAGCTTAAGCAAAAGAGAAGGCCACTTCTGTTGAAAAAAAAAACCAAAATGATCTTTTCTGTCTGAAATGTTTCCGAAGATCTTAAAGCAGAATCCAAGTAGGTACTTTGGTAAACAGATTTGCTTTAATCAGTGGAACTGGCAATATTTTTTCTTCCTCCTCCTGAAGGCCACACAAATACTCAACGTTTGCGGTGGAGAATTAGACGGACTCTTCGAAAAAAGATCTGGAAAGCGGTGGAGCTGGACATGCCATTCCACAGATGGCCTTGCTAGAATTCTACTCTTAACGACAAGGTGATCCCTTCGCCGTATTGAAGGACCAAGCTAAGCATCACTTCTCACCTGCTAAATGTTTCTTGCCCCCTGGTCCTCTCCGAAGGTAAGTCTCTGACGGCAGCGTCCCTGTATCGAGAGACAGAACTCTGTGAAAATCATCAAGGAACGTTGATTATTGATGAAATAAATGTAT
>NW_015417865.1:0-1557 GCF_001527695.2 Protobothrops mucrosquamatus | reverse complement strand
CTCCTGGGACCAGGAAGATGGGCTATGGGGTGAATCTCCTAATCTCCTGGGACCAAGAGGATGAGTTATATGGTGAATCTTCTAATCTCCAGGGATCACAAGGATGGATTATGGGGTGAATCTTCTAATCTCCAGGGACCAGGAGGATGGGCTACGGGGCGACTCTTAATATCTCCAAGCACCAGAGAGATGGCCTTTGGTTGAGTGCTCATCTTCATATGTTTGTCCATCTCAAACCCAACTGTTGTTTCTTGCGCGGCTGTGTTTAAACAGAAGAAATCAATTAACGGCCTGCGATGGCTGGTTATAAATCAGCTATTTACATATTTAATGATTGCACCTTTAATAAATCCCAGGGAGGGGAGCCAAGCTGGCAGATCCTTAAGCTCTTCTTCGGGGGTCATCAATTATTCTGAAAGGCCGGCTCTGACACTAAATCTTCTCTTCCATGGAAAAAAAAAAAAACAGGCCTTGTCAGAGAAAAATTGGCCCCCTCCTTTGCCCGTTGAAAAGCCCTGGAGCCGGGCCACCAACATTACATTAAGAAAATTGCTTAGCCAGCACTTTCCACTAAAAAAGGGGGGGAGAGGGGGTGGAAGCTTTTAATTTTGGCCACACAAGGAAATCGATGGCCTGCCCTTCAGCTCTGGAGAGCACCCGTCCTCTCGGTCTGACTAATCCAATTTTTTCCGCAGCCCCTTTTGGAGCATCCAAAGGGGCTTCCGAAAAGAATACCAACCTTTTGAAGACCCGTCTGGGGTTTGACTCCGGAATTCCTTTGAATTAAATTAGCTGGTTAGAAAGAGAGAAAATGAATCCCGATCGATCGATCCATAGGCAGGGCTGGTATTCATAGCATCCCGGCGGTTGCATCCTTTTATTTAAAAGTAATTTACGATGACACGGAACCCAATGATTACAAGGGGCGGGTGGGCAAGAAGCTCACTGGCCGTTGTGGGGAGATGGGGCTCCCTCCGTGGACGGCGAGTTAGAAACACGTCCGTTTGTGGAGATTCTCAGTCATAGTTGTCTCACTTCCCCCCCCCTCCTCAAAAAAGGCAACTGGATTGTTTTTTTCCTTGAGGAAGATGGAAGGATAAGTACTGACAGTTGAGACTGGATGGTGGGGAGATGGAAGGATAGCTCCTGATGGGGCAGGTGAGGGGATAGATAGATAGATAGATAGATAGATAGATAGATAGATAGATAGATAGATAGATAGATAGATAGATAGATAGATAGATAGATAGATAGACAGACAGACAGACAGACAGACAGACAGACAGACAGACAGACAGACAGACAGACAGACAGAGATGATAGCTAGATGATAGCTAGATGATAGATACACTTAGATGATAGATAGATAGATAGATAGATAGATAGATAGATAGATAGATAGATAGATAGATAGATTGATAGATAGATAGACAGACAGACAGACAGACACAGACAGACAGACAGACAGACAGACACAGAGATAGATAGATAGATGATAGATACACTTAGATGATAGATAGATAGATAGATAGATAGATAGATAGATAGATAGATAGA
>NW_015417864.1:0-1557 GCF_001527695.2 Protobothrops mucrosquamatus | reverse complement strand
TCCGGAGGAAACACAGTAATTGCAAAAGACAGACTAGAAATAAAACTGAAAATAAGCAAGAAAATGGTAAGAGAACACCTGTCTGATCTTGATGAATATAAATCACTGGGACCTGATGGATTACATCCAAGAATTCTGAAGGAGCTGGCAGATGTTATCTTAGAACCATTGTACCATATCTTTCAAAAATCCTGGAGCAGCGGGGAACTACCTGAGGATCGGAAAAGAGCTGATGTGGATCCCATCTTCAAAAAAGGGGGGAAAAAGACCCAGGAAACTACAGACCAATCAATCTAATATGAATTCCTGGGAAGATACTGGAAAAGATAATCAAAAAATCGATCTGCAAACATCTAGAAACAATGTTATAGCTAAAAGCCAGCACGGGTTTGTTAAAAACAGATCATCCAAAACAATCTTGTTTCATTCTTTGACAGTTGCAAAATTAGTAGACTAGCAGAATGCTGTAGGCAGACTTGAACAATGGGCCCTATCCAACAACATGAAATTTAATGTGGAGAAAAGCAAGGCAGGAAAAACTAAAGATGCAAATACAATTAGGGAATATCTGGTTCAACAACAGTTATTTGTGAGAGGGACCTTGGAGTCGAATGGCGAATCACTTAAACATGGACCATCAGTGTGCAAAAGCATGCAAAAAAGCTAATAAAAGCTAATAAGACTCATAGAATCCAAATAACAAGAAGGATTAGTATAGCTTTATAAAGAGCAAGTAAATTAGTAAGACCACACCTGGAATACTGCATCCAGGTTTGGTCACCGCATTACAAAACAGATATTGAGACCCTGCAAAAAGGGCAAAGAAGAGCAACTAAAACGATTAAAGGCCTGGAGACAAAAACATGTGAAGAATGGTTGCAGGAATTGTTTATGGCCAGTCTAGAGCAGTGTTTCTCAACCTTGACAATTTTAAGGCACGTGGACTTCAACTCCCAGAATTCCACAGCATTGCTGGCTGTGGAATTCTGGGAGCTGAAGTCCACATGCCTTAAAATTGTCAAGGTTGAGAAACACTGGTCTAGAGTAAAGATGGACTGGGGGTGACATGATAACAGTATTCTAATATTGGGGGGGCTGCCACAAAGAAGAGGGCGTCCACCTCTTTTTCACAGCACTTGAAGGCAGGAAAAGAAACAATGCATGGAAACTAATCAAAGAGAAAAGCAACCTGGAACTAAGCAGAAACTTTCTAACAGTGAGGACAATTAACCAGGGAAACAGCTTTGCCTTCAGAAGTTGTGGGTGCTTCATCACTGGAGGCTTTTAAGAAGAGACTGGACAGCCACCTGTATAGGGTCTCCTGCTTGAGGAGGGGGTTGGACTAGAAGACCTCCAAAGTCCCTTCCAATTCTATTCTGATTGATAAAACCCACCAAGGGGTTGCCACCTCACAGCCTCTTCATAACAAAATAAGGAAAATGATTTTTTTTTCAGATTCTGCCCAAACAAAAGAAAAACAAAGAATTGGAATATTCATTCCTCTCTATTTAGAAGATTAAGCAGAAAGAAAGTGGACGTTTTCTGGGTTGGGAGAAC
>NW_015417863.1:0-1557 GCF_001527695.2 Protobothrops mucrosquamatus | reverse complement strand
ACCTACATATAATAACCACCTTGTAACTAATATTAGCCTAGTTGATTAGGGAAATATGGATATCTTTGCTTTAGCAAACCTTTTGACAAAGATTCTCATGGCACCCTTATTTTAAAAAATGGTCAAATATAGATTTGACAATTTCACAATTGCCTCAAGGATCATACTCAAAGGGTAGTTATAAGTAGTGTCAAATCTACCTGGAGAAATATCTCGAGTGGGGTGCTCTGTCCTGGACCTGATTACTGTTCAACATTTTTATCAATGATATAGAGTAGGAAGTTGAAGGAATGCTTGCCAAAGTTGCAGATGATACAAAGTTAGGAGAGGTTCCTACTGTGTTTCCCTGAAAGTTAAGACCTACCCCCAAAATAAGCCCTAGCTTGATTTTTGGAGGTGGGTCTAATATAAGCCTTAGTTTTGGGGTGAGGCGCATGCCTAAAAATCAAGCTAGGGTTGGCGTAGGGGGTGGAGCTGCCCCATGCACCCCGCACCTGCTTACCATTGCAGCCAGGCTGCCCGTCATTTCGTTAGATAGTGCCCACTGTTCAAGTCAGTCAAGATCCTTCTATATCTTAAGCCTGTCTTCTGGAGTGTTGGCTATTCCTGCCAGCTTGGTGTCGTTTGCAAATGTTATGAGTTCCCATTTATCCCCTCATCCAAATCATTGATGAAGATTTGAAGAGCACTGGGCCCAGAACAGAGCCCTGGGGCACCCCACTACTCACTTGTAGATACAGTTCCATTGAGGACTACATGCTGAGTACAGCCGATCGGCCAGCTACGAATCCATCTGGTGGTGATGCTGTTTAACCCACATTTTTCTATCTTATCAAGTAGTAGAATGTGATCTACTTTATCAAATGCCTTACTGAAGTCCAAATAAATTATATCCACAGCATTCCTCTGGTCCACTAATTTTGTCACTTGGTCAAAGAATGCAGTAAGATTTGTCTGGCATGATCTATTTTTGACAAACCCATGTTGGCTTTTGGTAATGGTTTTGTTTGCCTCTAGGTGTTCACTGATTCGTTGTTTGATTATCTTTTCCAGAATCTTCCCAGGTATTGAGATCAGGCTGATAGGTCTGTAATTTCCTGGATCCATTTTTTTTCCTTTTTTGAAGATGGGAACTACATCAGCTCTTTTCCAATCATCTGGTAGTTCCCCAGTGCTCCAGGATCTTTGAAAGATATAGTTCAGTGGTTCTGAGATCACATCTGCCAGTTCCTTCAGAACCTTGGGGTGTGATCCATCTGGTCCTGGTGATTTGACCTCGTCTAGGCTGGACAGACGCTCACTTACCATTTTCTTGCCTATCTTAACTTGTGTTTCTAATCTGTTTTTAACGGTACTGTTTTTAATAATAATAATAATAATAATTTAATTTGTACCCCGCCCTTCTCCTCACCGGACTCAGGGCGGCTAACAGCCTTGTAAAACCACAATACAATAAATATCCATTAAAACCAAATTAAAAGAAAATATTTGAAGCGGCCAATCGTTAAAATTAACCTTTAAAATACCCTTAAAAACCCCACTAAAATTCCCTAGGCC
>NW_015417862.1:0-1557 GCF_001527695.2 Protobothrops mucrosquamatus | reverse complement strand
CACCCCCGCTTCCAATCCTCAACAGAAATGCTCACAACAATGAAAACCTCAGACAGGAGGAAGAGCGCCGCCGGGTGGGCACGCAGGTGCCTTGTTCGGCTGTGGCTTGGGGGGCACTTTTTTCAGTGCCATTGTAACTTCGAACAGTCACTAAGCGAACTGTTGTAAGTCGAGGACTATCTGTACTTTATCACTTTTTTCCTTTTTTTTTTTTTTTGGTTATCAAGTTTTTGACACCTTGCGACTGGTGGTACTTGGATGTTACCATATCCTAAAAGTGGTACAGTGGGTGAAAAGGTTGAAACGCCCTGTTATAGAAAGTGGAGGACTCTCAACCTAGGTAATTATGTAAAGTGTCCCTTATCCCATAGAACAGTGAAATCCTTCGAATCAGGGGGGGAGGGGCTAGGAGGAAGTTGATTTCATTGGGGGAAGATTTTATGAGAGCCCCAAAGGCACTCTCTCTCTTTCTCCCTCCCTCCCTCCCTCCCTCTCTCCTTCTTTTCTTCTCTCCCTCCCTCCCTCCTCAAATTAACAGCATTCAGTGTTCAGCTATGTAACACTCATGTCCTGGGAGGTGGAGCTCTTGCAAAATGAACACTTATTTTCAGCACAGGGATGCTATAGCTCATGAAATTGAACTTGCTGCTTGCACATGTCATCTAAAGCTACGAAATTCCTATTTTAGGCAGGTTAAAGATCGCTGTCTCAGGTGCCAATACGCAGGGCTATAGAATGGCAGATTAATTTAGTTCTTTGCAGTTCCCCAAGAAATCAAAGAGATTTAAACTATGACTCACTTATCCAATAAATTTCCATGGGATCTAAATGCAGTTGGATGTAGTTTTAGGCTTCCAAAACTCAATAGTGAGATGGGCAGCCTAAACATCTCAATTACCAACAAACAAATAAATATACATAGGGGATATTCAAAATGGATGTGTTGATGCAAGTAACCTAGTCTGAATTCAAATCAATATATTTAAAATACAAAAGAACAATCAAAATCTTTTGTAATATGACTTCCTTTGTTCTGGCAGTGAAACATCAAGTCCATGTAAGACACGCAAGAGTGTTGAGACATTCACATTGTTTTTCTGATATTGAGAAGCCAAGTGAAATAATTCTGAATCCAGAAACAGTTGGCAAGACAGGCAGATATTAGACTATCTACAGTAGATTTTCTACTCTTGTCATTATGAGTCTTAATTCTATCAATAAAATGCTGTAGAGGGTGTAGATGTTGACATGGCTTTCCTCAGTTCCTAAATTAGCTTTTCTGAGCTAATAATGTCTAGATCTGTAAAGACTACAATTTCTAGAGACCAAATTCTATGTAACTTCAATTGTGGGAGTTTCTGGGCCTTGATGGACTTGGGCACACCTGAAGGGCAACTGGATTGGGGTTAGTTAATTTAGATATTGCTGTTTTAGATATTTCATTTATTTCTAATCTATTTAAAGGATCCTGAATATGTTTTAGATAAGGCAGAAAAAATTGCAAGTCATGTTTAAACTGGAGATCAAGGCTGAAATTTACACCCAATCAGGGAATTG
>NW_015417861.1:0-1557 GCF_001527695.2 Protobothrops mucrosquamatus | reverse complement strand
ACTGGCCTAGGGACATTTTAAATTGGTTTTTAATTAATTTTAAAATATGAATAGGCCTATTGAATATATCTTTTAATTGATTTTAAATTTTGTAGATTTGTATCGATTGTTCTGTTTTTAATTGGCTGTAAGCCGCCCTGAGTCCACTAGGAGAAGGGCGGGATATAAATGCAATAAACTTGAAACTTGAAACTTGAAAGAGTTTGTTACATGTATAAAATGGAAAGTGTCTTTCAGCTTTGGACCCAGAACAGAAGTTCTGATGATCTGGTCTGGAGTGGCTGCAGTTAGACAAAAATAAAATCTGGAAAGTTTTTGTTTGCTCCAGTTTTCAGTTAAAGCAAAACATACAGAAAGCCAGGAATAATTTTACTGGGTCACATCTCCGCGGCCGTCTCCCTCTTCCCAATGTGGCCTATACCTCCAGTCCAGTGGTGGGATTCAGAAATGTGAACAACCAGTTCTCTGTGCGGATGCCGCTTCGGGAAGTCCACTCTGGGCCCGGGCAACAAAAAATTAGCTACCGGTGCTAAGCCTGCTTGGCATAAAAAGAAAGCAAGAGTTAGATTTAAAAATGGGATTTAAAAATTCTTTTGAGGGTTAAGCAGCTTTTCTTTTAGAGATTTTTTGACTGATCTTAGAGATATTGACTGATTTAATATTTAGGATTCAGATTTATAATGGAAATTAAAATAATTTGTTAGATTATAGCCTTAATGATTTATAGGGATGGATTTGTGATCATGAAAGATATGTTATTAGTATATGAGGAGTTATTAGGATGAGAAATAGAATATATTGGTGAATAAAGAAATAATTTAAATTTTGGAATAATATTTGTATTTTAGTAACGAGAATTAGTTTATAATGAAATGAGGGAAACTAAACCTATCCGAATTATAAATAGTGGTTATAAAAAGCTAAATTGGAATATGATAACTGGAATTAAATAAAATCTAAAAACAGGACTTGGATATATATAACTAAAATGTTATTGATAAATGTATAGATTGACTGAACTTTAGCTAGAAATGTACTAATAGGAATGTGATATAATACCTAAGGGAAATAGAGAGAGAACCTTTATAGATGTAAACTGAGATATCTATGTATCACTCCAAGGGCCGGCCTCGATGAAGGGATCTGGAACCCTGAGAGGTGGCACTCAGCGACAGCACTGAGGGACCTAAGAAGAAAAAAACTACGGGTCTTCTTAGAGGGGTGTTTTATCAAATTTTTAGGGGGTTTGGGGTTGGCCCGAGAGGAACCTGGGGAGTCCTCTCTGAGGCCAAGGCCAGTCCTGTCTGGGGGGCGCGGGGTGGTAAGGGAGGAGACTGGGGAGCTGGCGGAGGGTGGTATGATAGGTACGATCAGTGGGAGGGGCAGATATGGCGGGAGCAGAGGACCACATCGGGTTCTGGGAGCACGCACACGCTGCTTACAAGCTTGTGGATGCTCCGATCCTCAGGGCTCTACTCGACCTCCAGGGACCTCTGATCCTCAGGCCCGGGACCATCGGCTGATGCTGTGCAATGCCAGGTCCGTGGTGAATAAGGC
>NW_015417860.1:0-1557 GCF_001527695.2 Protobothrops mucrosquamatus | reverse complement strand
CCTGCCAAGACCTTTTACTCCAAGCACACAGAAACAAAAACAATACACACAGTTTAAAGCCACAGCAAACTACTTTGCCAGAGATTCAGCTTTTGTCCATCACAGAGGTCCAAATGGCCACCACCACCCTTTTATAGCCTGTGGGGTGTGGTCCAGTGACTCAGCTTAATCTCTGGCACGTCTCTTTTTCTGCTGCGCACGCTTGTCGCTCGTACGCTGGCGTGGATCCAGCCACAACTTCTCTTCCTCATTATCCGACACACCTGGCTCCTGGCCAATCTCAGAAACACCTGGCTCCTGGCCAATCTCAGAACCACCCGGCTCCTGGTCAATCTCTTCTCCGTCGGGAGACACCTGAGGCATTGCCAAAGAGGAGGGTCCTGGAGAGGGAGGCCTAGCCATCTCTTCTCCTTCATGTTCAGAGCCTTCTTCCTCCAATAAGAGGGGCTCACAAGACGGAGCCACAACAGTACCTATCCTTCTATCCCCCCCATCCAGTCACAGCTGATGAAGCTTCTTCAATGAGAAAAAAAGGCTTCTTCTTCCTCAAAAAACAGTCCAGTCGTCTTTTGAAAAAGCACCTTTGAGACAACTATGACCTGGATGACTGAGAATCTCCACAGACATTCTTCAGAACTGTTTTTTGAAACAGCTTTGGGACAACCATGACCTAGGTTATATTTTACAGTTAGCTGAATCTAAATTAAATTGAGACAACAACATCATCATCATCATCAACAACAACTATTATTATTATTATTATTATTATTATTATTATTATTATTATTATTTCAATTTCCCTTTCAATTCTTTATTTTATATTCCTTTCATTTATATATTGGTTTTTCTCCAGATCAACATACTGCATCTGATTTCCTTTTTATTCTTACAGTATCCTTGTGAGATATAATATAATACCCTCCTTGTCCCTCTAGTTGGAATTTGACCTTTGGGGGAATGTTTTACAGTGTTATGGTCTTTTTTGTTGAGGAAGTTCAGAAGTTGGTTCTGAGGGATAGTTCTGTAGGTCAGAGGTTCCCAACTGGACTTTCGGTTCTGCGCACAGTGCAGCAGTTGAGGGGTTCGGGACTCCGTGTCCTCCGGCTGAGTTTCTTCCTGTTAGGGGACCCTAAATGGGCCAGAAGCCGCCCCGGAGAGGTGGCAAAGAAAGAAGAAAGTCCCAGGGACCTTGGAGAGATGGTGGTCGACCCAATTGGTCCAGGAGAAGCCTTCCAGAAACCAACAGGAGAAAGGCTAGCCTAACTACATGTAGGTTCTATATGTAGGCAAGAAAAACCAAATGTACAGGTATAGTATAGAGGGTACCTTGCTCAATAATAGTAACTGTGAGAGGGATCTCGGAGTCCTAGTGGACAATCATTTAAATATGAGCCAGCAGTGTGCTGCAGCTGCCAAAAAAACCAACACAGTGCTAGGCTGCATTAACAGAGGGATAGAATCAAGATCACATGAAGTATTAATACCACTTTACAATGCCTTGGTAAGGCCACACTTGGATTACTGCATCCAGTTTTGGTCACCACGATGTAAAAAGAT
>NW_015417859.1:0-1557 GCF_001527695.2 Protobothrops mucrosquamatus | reverse complement strand
ATTAATAGCTTGTAATAATTAAACTTCCCAAATGAGACTTCTTAATGGTGTTGATGGACCTCAGAAAATGACAAGGATTGGAAGAGTTGTAGTCCAAAATGTCTGGAAGGTACCAGATTGTTTTATGTGTTCATCTTCAAAAATCTGTTTTACCTAGAAAAAAAATCCTTTGTTCAAGGATGCTTTTGCACGTTTGGCGCTATCTTATCCCTTGCTGTGCCAGCATGAAAAAAATAAACTCTTGTGCCTAGATCACATAGTTTCTCTCTACTGCAGGAGTGAGAGGAAGGGAGATAATAGAGAAAAGTACAGATACAAAGTCGACATGCAATCAAAAGCAAAAGCAGATCCACAAACAGTTTGTCAAAAAAAAAAATTCAAAGACTCAAATGTGCAATCAAACTGCTTTTGCCCTTGAGAGAAAGGATGAGTTCTGTATGCTTGCTGAGGAGAACAATAGAGGAAATTTCAGAGAATACATTCTTTTTCATATGTGATCTAGATGTTAATCAAAATATGTTCATTTGGAAGACAAATCAGACAAATTTTGGTTTTCCTTGTGATTCATCAGCCTTATGTAAAGTTTCCAGCCTTGGCAGATTGCCAAGCTTTCAGCATTGCCTTCCAAACAATCACCAAGGGCTGGTCCTTACAATTTGCTAACCACATAACTAAGATACCTTGCATATCATTTTAACAGGACAAATCCTCATGATGTCACATTTGTTTCATCCTCATGCCCATAGATCTCCTAATTTTAGAAACGTTTTTCTTTTTTTGTCTGTTCTCCCAATGGTCTGGGACACCTCCAAGATGATGTAACTGATGACATGATCCTGGGATCACCACTGCCCTCCTCACATTGGCTACTTTAGGCTTTTAAGGGCATGCTCCCAACCCTCCAGGGAGGATGATTTTGTCAATGCTGATGTTTTGGGATTGCACCAAGGTGCCTACTGGCACTATCTTTGCTTTCCTTTACCATAGTTGTTCTTCTATATGCAGGTCTTTGTATTTTGTGATTTCCTCCAGGATTTTCCCTTCTCTTCTGCTCTGTCTAGTATTGTTGTTGTTGTTGTTGTTGTTGTTGTTGTTGTTATTATTATTATTATTATTATTATTATTATTATTATTATTATTATTATTATTATTATTCATTGCATAGTCAGCCAGATGTTCAGCCTGGATTTGGCATTTTTAATGATTGCAATTGACTGATGGTATTACTACTACTACTACTATTATTATTATTATTATTATTATTATTATTATTATTATTATTATTATTATATTATTATTATTATTATTATTATTATTATTATTATTATTATTATTATTATTATTATTATTATTATTATTATTATTATTATTATTCATTGCATAGTCAGCCAGATGTTCAGCCTGGATTTGGCATTTTTAATGATTGCAATTGACTGATGGTATTACTACTACTACTACTACTATTATTATTATTATTATTATTATTATTATTATTATTATATTATTATTATTATTATTATTATTATTATTATTATTATTATTATTATTATTATTATT